>NC_088646.1:40878562-41086062 GCF_964019385.1 Sycon ciliatum | reverse complement strand
CACGCTGACGCCACCGCACCGTGCAACAAGGTCGTTGCCTAGCAACACATCAGCAGCCACCACCGATAAATTCGGGACGACAAGTACATCGACACATGTGCGGGGCATGCGCACCGGCCCATCATTGCGGTGGAACTGCAGCTGCGCCGAGCCTAGTACATCAAGGGGCTTGCCGTCCAACGCGAGGATGGTTGACTCGCTGTCGGCACGAGACAACTGCACATCAGGCATGTGCGCGAGCAGAGCACGAGAAATAAGTGTGCGGGTGGAACCAGTATCCACGATAGCAGTTGCCCGATAGCAACTTCTGCCCGGAGACGAGACATCTGAGTATATGCGTGGTAGCCCGCCGCGGGCATGATTCTGCAGGCAGAGCACCTTGTCTGCGCCGCCCACAGATGCTGCTGACACGCCGTTCGCCGACTGCGCCTCCAGCCACTTCTTCCGCTGGAAGCAGTCTTTTTTCACGTGCCCGGTCCTATCGCAGAACACACACTGCATTGTTCCTCGGCTGGCAGTCCGCTTCGGGCAGTTCCGGCGGATGTGCCCAGACTCATTACACAAGTAGCACAGTGTCTTGGCCTTGGGAGCTTGTCCACTAGCGCTGGTGCCACCACTGCTGCTGCCACCTCGGGGCGCAGCACTGCCACTGGCTGCTGCTGCCATCCCCGTATAAGGCCTGGACGAATCCACAACGGCTAGGGCACGGATCTTGCTCACAATTTCCGGTACCGCGAACTTGACGCCAGCGCACGAGAGGCGAATCTGGCGCTCCAAGTGGACAGGTAGCACCGCCAGCAGCTGTTCAATGATGACGGCGTTGTCATCACCATCGCCGGAGTGGCCGGCCGCAGACAGCAGGCGGCGCAAGTCCGCAACATACGCCTCAGGCGTCTCATCCAGCCGGTACCGCCGGCTACTGAATTGGCGATAAGCATCTCCTGGTGACACTCCAAATGTCTTTTTCATGACATTCACCACCTTGGCTTTGTTTTTCTTGTCATCTGTCGGCATCTTGGAGTACACTAACAGAGCATCTGACTCCAAGAACAGGGGCAGCCTTGTCATCAGCTTTTCCTCGGTGTCCCAACCAGAACATTCGCCAGTCACCTGAAACTTGACCCAGAACATGTCCCAGTCGTCGTGCTTACCCTTGAAAGGCTTAACAAATCCGTCAACCTTCAACGACATTACTACCCACTAAGTTAACACAGCCCTACAGGCTACAAACACTTACAGAACGAGAGAACTGAAAAACAAAGAAACAGCCCTGAACGGCTCAACCTCAAGCTAGGGTTTCGGGACCAAAAGTTGTTGTCTAATCCTCCTCACTACTGTACTCCACAAACCACCATTACCGTCGCTCACACAAACCAGTGCACCAAGCGACCAGGTAGGAGAAACAAAGTTAAGTTAAGATATTTACAAGAAGATTACAACAAGAAAAGAACCAAGAAATACATAATCCTACACAGTTGCGAGGGCATGATGCTCTGATCAGGCCCGAGGTCTGTGAGTGATCTTGCCCGAGGTCGCGACGCCCAAGGGGCGTAGCCCCGAGGGCGTCGCGACCGAGGGCAAGATCACTCACATGACCGAGGGCCTGATCAGAGCGGCATGCCCGACGCAACTGTGTAGGATTGCGCTTCAGACAAGGCCCACCTCACAAACAACTTTACTCGGTCCGGACAAGGTTGGTTTTATTTCAGTTTCGAAATGAAAAGCAAAATGGGTGATGCTGTTTATTGGAGAGTAAGATTCAAACTGAAAACGGCTCCGGAGAAGTTATTTCCCGATCCAAAATTGAAAGTTAGTACCAGTAATATGACGGATTCGGAATAAACCCGTTCTTCGAGTTAGATGATTGCCAGAGTAAGGTTCAACTGCGAGTGCTGAGAAGCTGCAGCCTTAGGGCAGGTACAAAATGTACTTGTGGAGGTCTGCTTCCCTTGTGTACGTTTCACCGCGAGAAACAGGACCAGCTGCAAGGTCGGTTGGCGTTTCTGGTCTCCCTGCAGACGTTCAAGACAGTAGTGAGCATATAATAATTTTGGAGAAGGGAGACAAATTTTTAGTCCTCGTCGGAGATGTTGCCCAAGGCAAGGACTTCGAAAAATGGTAAATGCGCATGTGCGGCGCGATGCTGGACGACTGCTGTTCTTGACCGGCTAAGCGGTCAAGATCGACTGATCTTGACTGCTTATTCTGGCCGCTCATTGGCCGTCTCCTGGCAACAAGCACGTGCCATGTCTGAACATTTATTTAACAACGATCGCCAAATCGCTGTCATCAGCAAAACGTGCCCGGGTGCGTGCATTGGCTTACGTGTACATCCGTGCGTGCATTGGCTTATGTGTACATCAGTGCGTGCATGCATGAAGATCAAAAAAGCAGATGATCACAAATCATGCATGATGCATCGATGAGTCAACGTAACCATGGATATAATAATGGCGACAGCAAAGTTAGTTCCGCAGCCAAAAGCGCAGGTGCAACAAGGAAAAGTCAGAGTGCAGAACAAACAGAAATTCAAATCGAAAGGAGATAAATATTGCAAAGATGAAGTGAATCGGTTTGGTCTGTCAGAGGGTGCTTGCGCCCAGCGACAGGGTGACAGCAAACCCTGTCAGAGAGAGAGAGAGTCAGTGTACAGAATAGGAATACATAGAACGCAGCACGCAATGGAGTTGCTGTGGAGAGCGAGAATGCAAGCAACAACGTAAGTACTATCGATGCAACTAATTATATCGGCGTATTGTTATTGATATTATTATCCGACAAACACGCACAACACACAACAAACACTGTATCGTAACAACGCACTCGTAAATGATGTTATCACAACGACACTCATTCTATTTCAGGGCGCAATACTACTGGACCAATCAAACACTGCTTCCACCGGTCCTGCATACCAGTGTTGCATGCTAGAACTTGGAGTATATCAAAGTAGGTTTTCCCTGAACCTTGTTCTCTCTATCATCGCCATGTGGTCGAATCCTAACCTCGTTGCAATCAGTAGCACATCTTGCTCTGGCGCAACTGTTCCTGTGTTATGTGCTACTCGGGCCAGGGTATGTGTTGCTAAGGCCAGTAAGGGTTTGTGTTGCTAAGGTTACGTGTTGCCAGGGTTACATGTTCCTAGTAGTATACAGACTTACAGTCGTCCCTCTCTAATCCGGCACTTATTTATCCAGCACCCTTGCAAACCAGCACACTTTCTGGCAAAACGGATTTTTTCAGTTCATTTTCTACGCTTTAATCCGGCACTTGAATTCCGCCTCCAGCAGCGATTTTCTGCAACAAATCACTCAAACTGTACATAATTCGATTTTCTAATCCAGCAGTTGTACATCGCATACAGTCAGGGACCATTGTAACATACACAACACATGTAACATACACTTGGGAATATCCTATGCTAGTGCATAAGATATTCCCAAGTGTATGTTATAGACATGCATTCCACAAAGTACTTGGTTTGACACAAAAATCCCTACATTTTGACGTACGACACGAACATGTATGATAACATGTGGGCCGGGTTGGAGGGCAGGATTTGATAATCCAGCACCCTTGTTTATCCAGCAGAAAATGCCGTTGCAAGAGGTGCCGGATTAGAGAGGGACGACTGTATGTCTATTTTTGTATGTGCAATGCATCCCTGTACACTGTGGAGAATGGTATTGTTCACTCAGACATGTACATCGATATTAGTTATCTACTGTTTTGGTATGTGCTGCCTGTACGCCGGTGTGTTTTGTGCGTTGTGTGTTATGCTTGGCAGGCTCTTCAAGCTCACAACAATGTCCACTGGCTGCACCAGGAGGTTTACAACCGGTAAGAGCAGCTGTCCTTCCCTAGAGCTTCTACACCCACCCCACCCCCATCTCTCTCTCTCTCTCTCTCTCTCTCTCTCTCTCTCTCTCTCTCTCTCTCTCTCTCTCTCTCTCTCTCTCTTCTCCTCGTATCAAGGTTTGGGCCCATGTCAACACACCAGGTCCATGATGTATACCAAGGTACTCACATCACAAGAGTGTCAAAGAGACATCAACAGTATTGTTCCCTGCAGGGGACTGTGAAATTGGGGTTATGGCGAAGGCTTGTCCCGTTAAAATAATTCCATTTGCCATACTTCGAGGTACTAATAAAATATTCACTATTCACCGCATACACTCTACACGTACTACGGGAAAAAGAAGAAGAACTTGACCCAATTCATTGCTGCTGCTGTTGGTGATGGTGGTGGTGCTGCTATTGTTGCTGCTGTCTCTGTCGTCTCTGTCGCTGTCTCTGTTGTTGTCTCTGTTGTTGTTATTATACAGCTAAAGAAGCGCCGTGGTCGTCCTCTGAAAAATCCTGCGAAGATCAAGGCATTGCAAGAAGAACAGGTTAGTTTTTTTGTGCCAGTGTCTGTTTGCCTATCTGTCTGCCTGTCTGCCTGTCTGCCTGTCTGCCTGTCTGCCTGTCTGTCTGTCTGTCTGTCTGTCTGTCTGTCTGTCTGTCTGTCTGTCTGTCTGTCTGTCTGTCTGTCTGTCTGCCTGTCTGTGTGTCTGTCTGCCTCTCTGTGTGTCTGTCGGCCTCTCTGTGTGTCTGTCGGCCTCTCTGTGTGTCTGTCTTCCTGTCTGTGTGCACACGTACGTGCATGCACACACGTGTACGTGTCACTGTGTATTTTGAAAGTGCTCTATGCACTGTGTTGGTCTTGTGGCAGTATGTGTGTTACTAGTATTAGACTGTGTCATGGGTGGCTAGTTGAGCAAGTACTATTGTACACAGACAGCACTGAATCAGCTGAGTAAGCCTAGCATGTTCTGGGGGGCACAACACACATCTAAACACGGCGCCGTATTTCGTGTAGTACGTGTACCATTGGCCTTACGCGTATCTTTGCAAGAGACAGAACTGCTTTGAATGCTTTCATGTGTTGTGTGTTGTGGTATGAATATGCTGTGTGGTGTGTCTCTGATGTGATTGTGTTGTTGTAGATGCGTCTTGCAGCGGGTGATTCTTGAAAGCGCTCCAAAGATGGTGATAATTCTAGTTAGGTCGAAACTGCCGCTGAAGTGCTGCAAGTCTCCCCGAAAACCACCACAAGGGCTGACCGTCACTCTCATGTGCTCCCTCTTTCTCTCTCACTCTCGCAGCAAGTGACTAGTGAGTAGTGTCTCTAGACCACACACCTAGCCACCGCCGGCACTGCTGCTGTTGTCGTTGCAAGCGCTTCCCCGTCCGCCTTGTGCTTCTCTTTCCCGAACTAGTGCTGTTTAGTCAGCTGGAGGTCTCAGTTACCTTATCCTGTCCCCATCCCCCCCCCCCCCTCCCCTCTCTCTCTTTCTCTCTCTCTCTCTCTCTCTCTCTCTCTCTCTCTCTCTCTCTCTCTCTCCCTCTCTCTCTCTCTCTCTCTCTCTCTCTCTCTCTCTCTCTCTCTCTGCCGCCTAGAACTTACACAGAGTGGCTACACGCTTGTGTGTGTGTGTGTCTGCTCTGTGGTATGTAACCGCTCCTCCGCTCTACTCTAGCAGCTCTGCCCTTGATATTAGGGGAGTAGACCTAGTGTGTACATGTATATGATTTTTATGCCCTGCACCATGCCCACTCTACCAGGTCCTGTGTAGGGCAGTACTGGTGGTAATAGTACTAACAGTACAGTGCCGCACAGGTCTGCATGTGCTCTGGTCCCCACATGCACCGTATGATCTTTATCCTTCCTTTCGTTTTGCACAATTGTGTGTGTGTGTGTGTGTGTGTGTGTGTGTGTGTGTGTGCGTGCGTGTTGCAAGTGTATGTATCATAATTATTGTTTCGGAAATGTTGCCGTCCTGCACACCTGTAGCTCGTGTGTTTTGTTTGTTAGAGTTTACCAGGCCTGTTTCTGTCCATGTGCTGTCATCTGTGTTGTAAGCGATGCCTGCTGTCTCATATTTAGTTTCTGCTTCATAAAATCATTCTGCACACATCGTGCCCGCGTGTGCCCACTGTACCAGCCATCATGCACCACTGCACACTCACGCAAATCTGCCATAATAGCTTCTTGCCTTTCCCAGCTTCATCATAAAACTGCTGCTGCCACTTTGCTACTGCTGAACGACTGATAACTACAATGTGTACTTGTACCCCTTGAAACCTCAACTTGTGCATTGTGTCAAGAAGGGGGGGGGGGGGGGTACTCTAAACCAGGAAACCGTTGCGTTCTGGAAACGTTAGCGGTTTCCCAGATGGGAGTGAAGTCGCAAAAGTAAATCAGCGTGAAAATGTAGGGCAGTAATAATATGAAATTGACTTCTAATTATGCTCATCAATCTCCAGCCATGCAGCTAGCCATTTCGATTATGCATGTACATGTATCTCCCTGCACATTCACCAAGCACGGTATGAGTATCATTCCGCTTGGTGGCACAGTCAGACCTAACGTATGACCAAGAGTACATAACCCTCTATGTACTCTTGGTATGACCAGGGAGTAGTAAATAGGTATTTTACTACTCCCTGCGGATGAGGCCCTCTTTTCACCCGGCTCCTTCGCCAATCATACAACAATGGCCGAAGCAACTATTACTTCACAGCGAACACATGAAATGCATGTCAAGTTTGTCTCACTGCAGCAGTTACATCAGGGGAGCGCTACTTGTGACACTATTGTTCAAACAGCAAGGAGACAAATTGGTCAACATAACAGCATGTCTGCAAGCAGCAAAGGAGTCGGAGCAAAAATAAAAGAGCAAATACACATAACACGGCTAAAAATCTACACAAACAAGGCTAGAAAGGATTTTTGGAGACGACAGAATAAATATACCTACTGTTCTAGAAAGTAGGGCCGCTTTGGCACGGAGAACAAGACCAATCAACGCAAATCTAAACAATGATAGATCAGACACTACTGGCTATGCCTGACACGCCGAATCGAGACGTCTCCATATCACATAGTTCAGTGTATCACTATTGACAAGAGTACAATCATGTACTCTTGCTATAGACTATACTATAGGTAGTCACAATCAAGTGAGAAAAGCAGCAGATCAAAGAGAATCAAGCAGCCGTAGCACACTGCCAGTCTGCATGTACCGCTAGTCACATAGACAATGACTGTTCTGCTCTCGGTACGGGCACAATCCTACACTGCTGAGAAACAAACACTTGAAGCAGGGCTAGACCGCCAGACCCATTTCCAGTTACCATGGCAACTGGTGGCCGGCAAGACGTTAAGAGATGGCAATAAGCCATATCTAGGCAGGTTGCTGACAAAGAGTGGATGGACAGAGAGACTACAGGTGAGGTGAGCAGTGTGCCAAACGTTGCTTACTTGCTACCTCGCACCACTCATCAATCGCCACTGAACATCATTGATAGATCAATCGGTATTCACATAGTACACGTACAGTAACTTACACGCATGGTACAGCCGCAGGTTACCATGCCTACACAACAGGCTAGACAAGGTGCAAACAACGCGTGTGGTCATGGTAACGCCTGTCGATACTGTCACAACTGGCATGGATCCGGAGACTGAGAGCAATCATACATACATTCGTATGGCGGCGTAGTCATACCGGTACACACATATCCGTACGGCAGTGTAAGTTAGTCAAGTCACACTAAAAATTAACAGTGACACCACCGGCGGAAGCGGCAGCAGCGCCCGTTGTCGTATTAGCCACATCGTCCGCAGCACGATAGTTGTGTTCTGGTCCAGGTCCTGCGATTCACGAGATGGGCACATCAGAAGAGCATGCATATACGCACACGTACACACACACGCGCGCACACACACACAAGCCCCCGCACATGCACCACAGGATAAACATTATCTCCTCTCAGGACTCCAGGAGTTCTGATCTGCTGTGGTCCCTGGTATAGAAATGCTGCAAGTGAATGTGCTCTGTGCGCAGTGCTAGTGCAGTGACAGTATTAGAATCAAAGTGCTCGACGGATACACGGGACCACTGGACCACCGGGGCCGATGTTGTTAATAGCATTATAATTAGGTGATTTAACCCAGCATAGTCAACTGTTTACACGTGCACGCTTACGTGATCAAAAGGTGACGACTGTGCAGGGTGCAGTGTGCAGTATGCAGTGTGTCTGTGTGGTGTGCTTGCACCTCACACAACACATGGTGATGGTATGAGGTGAATCAGGAGTAACTTTTCAACAGTTAACAATCACAGACCACAGTCTCTAATAGGGACACAGGCGGACAGACAGGTAAGTGGAGATAGATAGATAGATAGAGAGAGAGAGAGAGAGAGAGAGAGATAGAGAGATTGCAGCCATCCAGTATGGCTGGCTCCAGTGTTCAAGTAAGCGTATTCAGCCGCGTGTCTTGCATCATTGAAACACAATAATTATTTACTGGTTACGCATTTACCACAATACTGACTGTGGAGATAACAGCATCATCAAGACAGTGGCTATTCACTTTCTGATTCGGCATGGTCGGCAATTGGCACCATATCTCCATCGGATGTGCCTCCACCGCCACCGCTCGGATACTCCTGCACTTTCCTGCCTGCACGCCGACTTTGAAATGCAATCTACACACATACACACAGACACATACACATCCACCCACATTCAACCACAGACAGGCAGGCAGGCAGGCATGTATACACAGACACACACACAGACACACACACACATATCCAATCACAGACAGGCAGGCATGCATACACATGCATAGAGAAAGACACACATATGCAACGGAACACACAAACGCACAGCCGGACAGTTAGGCAAACAGAAACACGGAGGTGAGATACAGCATTGAGATAAATTCCTGGAACCGATGAACTCACAGCAGTATACTAGTAGTACAACCAAACACATACTATACGTGTGTGTGTGTGTGTGTGTGTGTGTGTGTGTGTGTGTGTGTGTGTGTGTGTGTGTGTGTGTGTGTGTGTGTGTGTGTGTGTGTGTGTGTGTGTGGCATCCAATTTCACTATCGCTTGGATGGCCAGTTATTCAACCCAGCACGACGAACCCGTACCTATCAGCAGACCGCTGTTGTTGATGTTGAGTATGCGGACGATGCAAACTTTGTAGTTGGTTCGCGGGAGCATGCTGTGTTGGCCTTGACGGCGTTCCAGGATGTTTCTGCTGAATTTGGCCTCACTGTGAGTATACCCAAGACCAAGTTTATGGTGGCTGGTGTTGGTGTTACTTCAGTTGACACTGCTGGCATTCCGCTTCATGGACAGGTGGTGGAAAATGTTTCCTCCTTCGTTTATCTGGGTTCTGTCATCACTCCGGATGCGCGTTCTGCAGGAGACGTTTCGAGGCGTTTGTCACTCGCCTCGCGTGCCTTTGGATCGCTCCAGGATGTGTTTGCTAATCGTGATCTTTCACTCCATGTGAAGCGCCGATTGTATAACGCCTGTGTGATGACAGTGCTACTGTATGCTTCGGAGTGCTGGTGCCCTTTGCAGGGTGACCTCCGGCGCCTCGATAGTTTCCACCACCAATGCATCAGTAGCATCTTGTGTGTTTCGCGAACACAACAGTGGGAGGAACGCATCACCAATGAGCAGCTCCGAGAGATGTGGGGTGATCCATCGCTATTGTCCTCCCGGCTTCGGAAGCGGAGGCTTGAATGGCTTGGCCATGTGGCCCGCATGTCGGATGTTCGTGTGCCCAAGCAGCTGTTGTTTGGCTTCCTACCGTCGCCTCGGCCTGCGTGTGGTCCCCGTCGTCGCTGGAGGGATGTGATTTCGGCTGATCTTCGGCACATCGGCATTGAACATCTAGCTTGGTATGGGATTGCTCAGGATCGATCTGCCTGGCGGGTGTCTGCCGTTGGGCCGAGCCTCGGCGGTCCTTCCCATGACCAATCTCAACGGGTGGACTGTCTTATCTGCCACCGTTCGTTTCGTCGGCCAGGTGACAAAGCAAGACACAAGTGTACCGCAGAACGAAGTCTCCCCATCCAGGAACAGTGTGGTGCTGTGCAGTGTGGTACATGCAGGAGGTGGTTTCACTCTCGTGGTGGCTTGTGTGTACATCATTGTTTGTCCCTGGAACCATCGGAAGCGTCCGCGCCGGCATCACCTATTCCGCTCAACGTCCCAGCTTCTCTCTTGTGTGTGACATGCAATCGGCAGTTCAAGTCAGTGCCTGGTTTCAGACGTCACAAGTGCGACCGTGGCCATCGAGCAACCAAGTCTGATAGAGCGTCGTATGGTGTTCGCTGTTCTCGCTGCAGCCGTCAGTTCCGTCGACAGAGTGACCTGAGTCGTCATCTCCGTTTCTGCTCCTGACAATGACTCTGGCTCCTTTCGGAGTGGTGTGGCCCTTGTGGCAGCCAAGCTACAGTAGTAGTAGTAGTGTGTGTGTGTGTGCGTGTATTCCCAAAACGAAGTTTTTCGTTGCGGGTCATTTTGCTTCTGAGGCGGATTGTGCCCCCATCCTGGTTGCTGGCGACCAAGTCGAATGTGTACCGTCTTTTGTATATCTTGGTAGCGTCATCACACCTGACACCAGATCCTGTCACGACGTCGCTCGTCGCATTGCTAACGGCGCTAAGGCTTTTGGTGCATTGTTGGAGGTGTTCCGTGATCCCACATTGTCTCTGTCCACCAAGAGACATTTGTATTCTGCCTGTGTAGTGTCCATACTACTGTACAGTGCTGAATGTTGGACCCAGTGTCTGCTCCAGCGCCGGGTGAGCCGGGTAATCCACCCGGTAGGGCGGCGCTTGGACCCGGTTGAAAATATAGTACCGGGTCACCTGTGACCCGGTTGGTACTTTACACTTTCGAACTTTGAAAGGACTGACTACATGGCTTGTATGTGTCAGATACTTCTTCTTTTTTCGTAATTTTCTAATTCCTGTCCTCTCTTTTCTAAATGCGGCTTATCTATTCGCCTTTATAAACGGGCCTAGTTCCCGTTTATAGTCCGAGTTAAAATAAGCCAACCAACCAGTTTAAGCATGTGACTCGGCTGGTGAGACAGCGCCAGGTACATGATTGTGTACCCGGCTCCGACCCGGTTGAAATGGTTGCGCCAGGTACACGTGTACCCGGCTGTCCTACAATCCTAGAGCAGACACTGGGACCCCACTCCAAGCCGACCTCAGGCATATAGACACTTTCCACCATCGATGCTTGCGGGCTGTTATTGGTGTGTCCAGAACCGCTCAGTGGAAAGAGCACATCACCTCACAGCAGCTGCGGGATCGCTGGGGAGATCCCATTGCGCTATCTGAGAAGATCCGGCATCGGCGCCTCGAATGGCTTGGTCATGTTGTACGCCTTGAACCTGAGCGTGCACCGCGACAGCTCTTGTTTGGGTCCCTGGAAACGACCCAGCCTGCCCATGGTCCTCGTCGGCGCTGGAAGGACGTGTTGCGTGTTGACCTCCAACATCTTCCAAACTGGTTTGACGTGGCCTCGGAGAGGTCTGAATGGCGCCAGTTTGTGCACACACCACCTCCACCGAAGCCAGCACCTGCTCGCGTGGAATGCACCGTATGCCGCAGAACATTTGCAAAGCCGCACTACATGGCTCGTCACAAGTGTACCGCTCAGAAGAGGATGCCTATCCATCTCCAGCGTGGTGCACTCCAATGCGATATCTGCAGCAGATGGTTTGCCAGCGCTGGAGGCCGTGCTGTCCACAAGTGCACCTGCAGTACGATCAGCACCCAAGCTTGCCCGCCCTCGTCTAGTCGAGAGTCGATTCTCCTGGACAGTGGCAAACTCCAATGCTCAATGTGCCAACGCCAGTTTTCGCCATCCGGTTTCAAGCGGCACAAATGCAGCCGTGGCAGTCGCCCTACTTGTAAACAGAGGGAAACCTTCGAATATGAGTGCCGTCTCTGCAACAAACGTTTTCGGCTTCCACAAGATCTCACCCGGCATGTGGCTCGCCAGCATTGACTTTCTTACCCTGACTCTGGCTCCCTGTCACAAGGGAGTGGCGTGGCCCTATGGGGCAGCCATGCTATAGTAGTAGTACTAGTAGTAGTAGTACCGTACTGGCAATATATATGGTCGCAGTGAGGCCATGAAGCGTTACATTGGCACATGTTTACCGCACGCAGGGCGTTACACGCAAAGTCGCACAGGAGCCGTTACACAGGTTTCTATATTGCCGCATTGTCACAAGGAAACTGGTAAACACATCGCTCTTCTTCGCAAAACGACCTCGGGAAAGAAGAAACCATTGAGATCGCCAACCACTGAATGATGCGCCTTCGAGTGTCAGGACTTCCTGCTGCGTCCAGTTTTGAACTTTTCACCACGCGGTACACGTGCTTTCACAGTTTTCAGCCTTTTTTTTGCAGTGCAAACTGCAATGAAAAGATCGCCGCACCCCGCCGGACGCGCGTTACGAACGCAACGAAAATTTGTCGCACTAGCCTGGTCGCGCGTTACGCCGCACCCCCCTGCGTTACGCGTTACGCGGCAACATATATTGCCAGTACGGTAGTAGTAGTAGTAGTGTGTGTGTGTGTGTGTGTGTGCGCGCGCGCGCGCGTGTCGTGCAGTACATTCGTCATGAAGAAATCCAGTGAAATGTAAGCCTTACCCTCATCTGTGTTAGGTTTAGCCGGCTGAAGGTTTCTTTGTCCAGCGCAAAGGCCACTGAGTTAAAGAATCCTTGAAGCGGTGAGGATATTGCGTGCAGTACCCATAACGCAAATATGGCCTGGTCGTTGGAAACTGCATTCTGGATTCTACAATTAGAAATCAAACATACAAGATGTACAAAGGCAGGTATGAGCCCCCTGTGCGTTGATGTAGCTTCTACTGGAGCATCGTACATGGCCACCAGGGAATGGTTGTGAGAGGGGTGAACAGTGTGCTCCTCATCTACTCTCACACTCACATGCACTAAGCCAATAACCATGCATTCCATACATGTACTTGAGGATGTGCAATGGGATTACATGTATTGGAAACTAAACTCGCACAACACACCAGTGCACAATGCTGTGCAGTCACAATCACCAACAACACTCAACTCAACCCAAGACAGTAGCAGCAGCAGCTACAGCATCAGCATCAGCAGCTACAGCATCAGTATCAGCAGCTACAGCATCAGTATCAGCAGCTACAGCATCAGTATCAGCCTGCCTATACATTCACTAAGCAGTAATGTGCAAATGTCCAAGCCGCACAGCACAGTACCTGTTGACAAGTGGGAAAATTGACAAGACCAAGTAGATGACAGGGTAAGCTTTCAAAGGCCGCACGTCTTCCTTTAGACGCTCCTGTTGCAAGAAACACACACACACACACACACACACACACACACACAGCGTCTGGAGATTGAATGACAGTACACACTGATCGTCCACGTGTTGAGCAAAGACCCCCAATAGTGAGATGAATAGTAGCAGGTTGACAGTGGCACTACCAGCAGTACTGTGTACAGTGACACTACAGTGTCCACCACACGTACCTTGTCACGCTGTGTCTCTGGATTGTATGTTCCATCCCAACGACGGACCTGCACAAATACATACACATACACACACATATGCACGCACATCGCACACACACGCACATCGCACACACACACACACGCACACGTATGTATCGCATGAAGCAATAGAATTCGAATGCTGATCATCTGCACAGGAATTCTTGAAAGTCAAATAGGAGTTGTGCCACATCTGCAGCATCCACTGGGCAAGATAGTACACCTCATGAACCACATGTTTGTCTCTGCATGGCGACAATAACAGAGAGAAAGAGAGAGAGAGAGAGACGGTAGGTGAAGGGTGTCCCCAGGTGTGCCGTCACACAGTACACAGTACGCAGTACATACCTGTCTCTGTATAGTAACGATGATGTAGATGTAGACCAAGAAGAGCATACCAATCAAGATAAACAATGGTACATACCACCTGAAGAGACACAAGCAGCAGCAGCAGCAGCAACAACATCATTTCCAAGTCCACCCAGAGTTGGGGGGTTTCAGGGGGTGTCGGCCGTTGGGCGACACAATAGCCAATTGAGTCATCTTTCCAAGATTCCTTTCAAATTTCTAGACCCGCGTGACCAGTTTTGGCAGTGAGAAATTACAATTACAACTACAAGTGTGTGTGTGCGTGTGTGTGTGTGTGTGCACGTACGTGTGAGTACAGTAGCAGAGAGGGCCAACGTTATGTTCAAGAACACACAGCTCCCATGCAGCCAACACCACAATACTACATGTACTGCTGCTATGCTGCACAGCATGTACATGTACTGCTGCTATGCTGTACAGCAGGTGGCCAGCAAGTACAGACTTACGTGCCAAATCTCAGTCCGGTCTCTCCCCTTTCAATCCAGCTGCACGCACACACACAGACACAAGCAAGAGAAGATCACAGAAATCAGAGAAGGCCAATAAAGAAAGACCAGGAACAACAGGGCTTATAGAAACTGCCGAGGGAGTACAACGGTGGGCCTGCACACAAGACACAATGCAATGAGATGTAGGGTCATGTGGGTGGACGAGGAAGTAACTAAAAGCAATAGAGAGGTTCCGGGGTACGATTTTCCGTGCCAAAATCCGTATGGGCGCTACGGATTTTTTCCAGGCGTGCTCCATACGATTTTTCGGCACGGAGAATCCGTGTGGACTGGCTTTCATACGAACCATGTTTCGTATGGAGATTTTGCGTCATCGGGTGCAGAAAGATTTTTCGCGTACAAATTTGGTACGAGGAACATCGATTTTTCGCGGGAAGTTTTGATTTCGGTACTTCCTCCGTATACAAAAACTTCGTGACTTTTTTGAACGGTGTTTTTGAGCAAGAACCTGCTCAACGAACGGCGCCAAAGGCTGTCATCGACAACCCACGTCCATGTCGAGGTTAGTTTGGTTGATCCCGAACAGATTCTCCACGGACGCCATGCGTGTGAGGACGTTGCCGACAGAAACTCCAGAGTCAAATGAAAAAAATAACACTTACTTGCTCGAAACTGACACAGTGACGAAGTGTAGCTCGTGGCTGGAACACGGACTCACGCGGCACTCGCTGCCCTGAAACTGGCCAGGCTCGTACTTGCGGTGCGCGGCCCCATAGGCATAGATCTACTCAGCGTGAGAACATAGATTTGTTTCGCTCGCACGGCAAGATGAAACATTTCAGTTGTCGTGCAACCAGCGCAGACTCAGGATCAGAATGTCGATAGCCTGGCTTTCTTCGCCTCTCAGACTCCCCAGTCAGACGTCTCCTTTGTCGCCAAGGGGAATCGCAGGGACCTCCTCGAAGCCATTGTAGAATGCTTGGGAGGATTATCCTGGCGAGAAAATGCGAAGCGTGTGGATGTGCTTGTACGACTCGTTTCACGGCATAATGGAGGTCGCGGGTTGGAACGACTGAATATAGTCGACACCGATTCGTACACAGCTCTCCGTAGAGATGAAGGGGACTTAGCCAAAGTCCAGCGTCGGACCATCACTGCAGGTGACAAGAATCTGAACGAAATGCGGGCGAAAGCAGCGACTGGCGATGCGGAGTCAGCGTCGTCAGGTGACAATGACATGAGCGACGAAGATTCTGAAAAAACTCAATCTCATTCGTCTGAGTTGCTTTTTTCTTTGTATATAGCTTGTAAACAGGTTAGACAATGCCACGAGTGTTATTCCGAGTCAAACGGAACCATTCCAGAGCTGTGCGCAGCTTTCAAAAAAAGTCACGAAGTTTTTGTATACGGAGGAAGTACAAATTTTCAAAGTAAAAAGGCATAGCGCGGGAATGTGACGTGTTTGCGATCGTAACCTAGGCAATGACGGCATAAGAAGAGTTCCGTATCCCGGAACTCTTCACTGCTCGAAAACGACGTATAAAAAATTCGTAGCGCCTACTCGGATTTTGGCACGAAAAATCGTACTCCGGAACCTCCCTAATGCAAACTAGTTAAACACAACGAATATATAGCAGCATATTAGTCCTGTATGCCATCTACAGCAAAGTATTACCGAGAGTACATAACGTGGTTATGTACTTTTGGTAATAGCAAGCAAGTCAGCTGACCAACATTGGCACAAGCAACAGCAGCAGCAGCAACACACTCACACAGACAGGTAGACTTACCACCAAGCACCCGCTGGACCGTATTGCTTGATAGGTATACAGGCCATGATCAGTGATACCCCCCAGCATATCACATGATACCATCTATAGTGTATGTAATCGTATACAGCACACATAGCACACAGGTAGACAGACAGAGCACACAGAGAGATACACAGACAGACAGATATACCAAACTCAATTATGTACCATCTCCCGAGGCAACCAATTGTTACCTGAGCATGAACACTGTTGTGCCTAGGGGCGTCACACACGGTAGACCATGGTCGTACCATTTTTCATCCAGGATGGTCAGTCCAGCTGCCAGAGTGCCTGTAGAGCGCTAAGATGTGCCCTGCTGGCTGAGAAATCCGAATTTGTTTTCCCCGGAAACACCTCCGCAACCTCCCCCCCCCCCCCGTCGTACCACTCACCATTGCCCGGCGACGCCCCCTGGAGACCCCCCCCCCCCCCCTCATACACACACAGCAGCAAGAACAACAGATACACACTCTATGTCTCTCTGTGTCTGTGTGTGTCTGTGTGTGTCTGTTCGTCGGTCTGTCTCTCTCCACGTCTCCAATTAGAAGAAGAAAAAGTTCAAAACCACAAACTATCTCAGTACAATAATTGAATAAATACTAGTTCCAGTGGCATATAGTACTACAAGTTAAAAAGTACATGCAAATCATAACAAGTCCCCAAACTGGGAACAGGGCCGAGCGGCACATTGACTTACTTCTCAAAATTCTCAGTTCTACGTAGTCTGATGACGTTCATGAAGAGATTGAATGCTATACAGCACACCCACAGCAGTACTGCCCAGTCTGCAACACACACACAAGTACAGACACACATGTACACACACAGAAACACACACACACACACACACACGCACACACACACATACATACATACACACACACACACACACACACACACACACACACATAATTATATGTACAGACACGCACATAAGTCCTCACACGTAGACACCGGTCACCTAAGGCAAAGACAACATTTCCATGATAGTACTTCATAGAAGCCATTGAAACTTGTGCTGGGTTTGAAGTTGAGACTTTGAACACAACTACTTACTGGTCACCTGCTCATATCAAACTTGTGCTGGGTTTGAAGTTGAGACTTCGAACACAACTACTTACTGGTCACCTGCTCATATCACACGGCTTTAGAAGTGTTTTCTTCTTCTTTCCCTTCCAGCGAGCCACTGCTTTTCATTTTCAGCCTCTAGGACAGGGGCATAGCGCCTGGACCTTCTTTCGAACAAAGTTGACCCATCCAGTTCATGCAAAACGGGGTTTTCGTCAGTAAGGCTAATTCCGGCCAAAAATCCCATTTGGCCCGACTACTTGAAATCCCAGCGCTATGGACCTGTTTAACCACTACATACATGCAGGCACAGCGGTATCTTACCGAAGAAGGACATCCAGAACGCCTGTACCACACAAATTGGCTCTCTCTCTTCATGAATAGCACCCTGCAGTAGAAGCGCAAACAAGACCAGGGAATCAGGGAATCTAGAGCTCAGAGAGGTGAGCACTAGTGACTAGTAGTACACTTTGGGCATGCAGAAGACAGGGAAACAAAATCAAGCAACCATCACAAATGCAGCAGTGACAACTTGTAAGCACAACACACAGTTGCGCCCTTTCCCCTTGCCCACTGTGAATCCCTTTCAAATTTCATCAGGCATCATTCGCATGAGAAAACACTCATCATGATGCCAGATAAGGACGGCACTGAGTGCGTTCGATTATGCCCGCGAATCGATCCGCGCTATTAACCCCATGTGAATAGGGTGAATGGATTCTGAATCGATTCCAGCGCTCATGACATGAAAATCGAACGATATGAATGCACTTGAATCGATTCATGAATCAATTCAAGTGCGTAATCGAACGTACTCACTGAGAGAGAGAGAGAGAGAGAGAGAGAGAGAGAGAGAGAGAGAGAGAGAGAGAGAGAGAGAGAGAGAGACTACCAGTCTCAGAGGGTACACTAACCATTAGATACGAAATACTATCCATTGCTGCTGCCACTGTCAAGGCTAAGATGAGTCGCTGTGCAATAGAAGACACAACACAACACACACACACACACACACACACACACACACACACACACACACACACACACACACACACACACAAAAACACACAAACACACACACACACATACACAAACACACACACACATACACAGTCACATTGTCAGGATACAGCTACACTATTGCAGTAGAACCAGAATGCTGTTTTGAAAAGTGTTTTCACGGCACTCACTAAGACATGCACACCGACAACTAAAGAACAGCCAGAGCCGAAGCCAGAGGCAGAGCTACAGCACAAATGATGCACTAACATCATAGCATTCATGGTGTGACAGGGTATACGTCCTCTTCTTACCTGTACAAAGTATTTGTATTTTCTGAAGAGCCAGATGATGAAGATGACGAAAATACTACACAAGGACATACACACAACACAACATGACAATAGACAACACACAACACATGCATAATCACGGAGTCACGCATGAATGCATGTGCAATGTACCGCACAACTGTCAACAAGGTGATACGCAGGCTACACGTTATTCCCGATCATCAGATTGCTCTGTCTTATACGGGCATTGAGCGCTCTTGGGGGCAGTGGAACACCCTATCATACCCTGCAGCAATTGCCAATTGCTTACGTTAACATGCAGGTAGTTATGACAATACAGTAGCCGCGCGCCCAAGAGCATTGTTTACACGAACAATTCGTACTGGATCATATGTACTTGTATCACACAAGCTGCCAGAAAACCAACACCGTCGTTCTTTTAACCTGAGGCTGTGGCGTTCTTCGCATTTCAGGCTGGACGTTCTTGGGCGCACAACTCTACTGTACTGCAGGCAGTGCCAGAGGACACCTACCTTCAGGGCTGGAGAGAGGGGGGGGGTGCTCTGTACAGTGTTGAAGCATGTTCACCTCCATGTGTATAATGTTGTGTGTATTGGGATTCATGGATTAAAAGAAAGGACAACATGTTACGAGTTTTGACTACTTGGTAACCGTCCACCAACGTAACCAGATCATAATTATACAGTCAGCGAGTGCGACAAAAAGGCACAAACTGACAAGGACAAGGCACGTTTAGTCCTTTCTTTTAATCCATGATTACTTTGGCTCAACATCCGAGTTCAAATTTGTATTGGGATTCACTTATCTAAACAGGAATTAGCCTTTGCCATTCACTAGCACACTGCTATGGACACTAGGACACTCATGGTGTTTTGTGAATAGGAAATAGACTGTAACTCAACGGAAACGCTACCTAATACAGTAGTACAGTAGTACAGTGCCGTACCTCGCATATGCGAGTACTATTAGTACTATTAGTACTATTAGTACTATTAGTACTATTAGTACTAATAGTACTATTATACGAGTATTATTATGAGAAACATGGAGCACACAAATTTGCATCACTTGCACAGCTTGGTCAGTGGCTTCACTTACCATCCTACCAGGGACAGTGTAGAGAATGCTCTTCTAATGTTTATGATGACAGTCTGTACGGGCAATGCACCATCACAACACACGCACACAGACAGACAGACACAGACACAGACACACACACACACACACACACACACACACACACATGTACACGCACACAGGCACACACAGTTTGAGCGTTTCGTTTCGGAAAAGGACCGTCCCTGAGGCGGATTGCAAATGCCATGTCAGCGCTGTAAAATAAGCGCCCACGACCTGTTAGCTGAGAAACCCTGTCGGATATCAAGGATGCCGGACTAAAGAGGTCTGATTGCACTGCCATGTGATGTAGATAACTTTCTCTCTGTGTGTCTGTGTGTGGGTGTCTGTGTGTTCGTGTGTGTGTGTGTGTGTGTGTGTGTGTGTGTGTCGGTGTGTCGGTGTGTGTGTGTGTGTGCGTGTGTGTGTGTGTGTGTGTGTGTGTGTGTGTGTGTGTGTGTGTGTGTGTGTGTGTGTGTGTGTATCGGTGTACCACTTTCTTCAACTGGTTGACTCCATGCTATCCCTCTCTCTCTCTTGTCTTCTCTCATCCAAGAAGCAAGTTCAGCAGAAGTGAAGACGGGCACTAACTCAGCATCCTGCTGATCACTTCAACGCCGACATGCAAAATCAGCGAACATTCAACATTATAAATTCAAAAACTGAGCATATCTAAAATGTATTTTGTACAACTATCACGATCACATTCGTCTACGCGTAAATCTGGACATAGCGCTATAGCCTATAGCCGGCCCACACGACGGTACTTACACAGTGATTGGGATTGTCGGGGAATAGAGAACAATTCATCATGAAGCGGATCAGGGGACGACACTTTCACAGGTCAAACAGAGCCAGATGCAGAGAGTGCTGGAAGGGTACACGATCTACGATAATTTGTAGCAGATACTCAAATTCTGACGTGACCCAAGCGATCAACTCCTTACGAACGGAAAAAAGGAACTGAAGACTACACAATCACCCGAGCGAAGCCCGACGTGAAGAGTGAAGCCCTTTTTCGTGGCTACTGACCGAATTCCCTTTCCAACCAAGTACGAGTAACACCACTGAGCAGTTTTCTTCTGTAGCTGTGAACAACTCGGGGACGAACTGGCACAACAGCAACTGGCTCAACTGAACTGTGCATATGTGTGCAGTGACCTACCAGCTACGCCTTGACTCTACCGTCTACCACATCTGTCCGTCACGTCATGACTCATGGTCCACATGATGACCACATCGCTCACGTTTTTCTGTTCTTGTTTGCTTTGTTTTGAATTTTTTCACACTCAAACATTTCTTCTGTACCCTTGCTGAAACCTTGTTCAACTATTATCGATTGTAACTCAGAGCACAGTGTATCTGGATGAAGTACTAGTAGTAATTGTGTGCACATACTGTAGTTTTATGATGGCTACACGCATACACTCGACTTCGTTGAGGAGCCTTCGACAGGCAATGAAGAAGGAGATAACGCCTGCTTCTCCAGCTGGTCTTCATGCATATGTCATTCCCACCGGTGATCGCCATCAGGTCAGTCTGAGAGCTGTTGCTTGATATCCTGAGAGAAATTCGGTCATAGGCCGAGACATAGTATCACCATGATTTGGCTTGATGGGTTGTGGGTATTCTGTAGCTTCTTGTGCCTGGAAAAATGAATACTGGCACTGATTTTCTCAAGACATGAAGACTCCACTGTAGTTAACCCACTATTTATATCCATACCAAATTGTCACACTCTTAGAGGTCTCTGGGATACACCAAATACATAATCCTACACAGTTACGAGGGCATGACGCGCTGATCTTGCCCGAGGTCAGGTGAGTGATCCTGCCCGAGCCCCGAGGGCGTCGCGACCGAGGGTAGGATCACTCACCTGACCGAGGGCAAGATCAGCGCGGCATGCCCGATGTAACTGTGTAGGATTGCGGTTCAGACAAGGCCCACGTCACAAACAACGAGGTCATGACCAGCATGGTTTTATTTTCAGTTTCGTGAAGGCCAGTACGAGAGAGTACAGAAAAGTAGAGTTTTATTTTAGAGTTAGGTTCAAGTTGAAAACTGCTCCCGAGAAGTTGTTTCCGGAACCAAAGTGGAGCAGAGCATTACGCTGTTCAGTGGTGGCTGAAGGCGTTGGTGGCGCTTCTAGAGCGAGGAGCTCGGACGGTGACAGGCCACCCAGAAGCTCATCCACATCTACGTGGCCATCGTCAAAGGACGCTTGAGGTGGTTGCTGGCCTGAAAACGCAACAGCAGAGGTGGCAACACCTGTGGTTGCAACCTGGGAGCAGATTGGAGCAGCAGCAGGCGATGGAGATGGAACAGAAGCTTGTGGAGGCAGGTCTCCTAGCAAATCCAGCACATCTCTGCCGAACTGCGAGCTTGGGACCAGAGCAGTACTTGTTGAAGGCTGTTGACCTGCAT
Organism: Sycon ciliatum; assembly: GCF_964019385.1. Classification (NCBI taxonomy): domain Eukaryota; kingdom Metazoa; phylum Porifera; class Calcarea; order Leucosolenida; family Sycettidae; genus Sycon; species Sycon ciliatum. The sequence continues at coordinate 41,064,081 of NC_088646.1, read as the reverse complement.
CGCCATCTAACAGTGCTGCCATGTGGCGCTCCTGCTCCTCTGTTGGCCGACAGTACCTCGTCAGTGATTGCGCATTCTTGTGGCCCGTTATGGCCATGATGTGGCGCTCTGGCACACTCTCAGCGTTCAGGCGGGACACAGTGAATGCCCTGAGGCAGTGATCTGTGTACGTTTTTGACGTACCAGCATCCGCACAGATGGACTTCATAATATCGCCCAATGTGTTCTTTCCCATAGGCGCCCTCGTAAACCAGAACTCGTAAACCAGAACTCTTCCCGAGGTCAGTAGTTAGACTTTGGTCTCTGGAAAAGCCGGTCACAGTCACAGTCAGGGTGCAACTTGCTCAGCAGGCGTTGCCGGTCACAGTCAGGGTGCAACTTGCTCAGCAGGCGTTGCCGGTCACAGTCAGGGTGCAACTTGCTCAGCAGGCGTTGCCGGTCACAGTCAGGGTGCAACTTGCTCAGCAGGCGTTGCCGGTCACAGTCAGGGTGCAACTTGCTCAGCAGGCGTTGCCGGTCACAGTCAGGGTGCAACTTGCTCAGCAGGCGTTGCCGGTCACAGTCAGGGTGCAACTTGCTCAGCAGGCGTTGCCGGTCACAGTCAGGGTGCAACTTGCTCAGCAGGCGTTGCCGGTCACAGTCAGGGTGCAACTTGCTCAGCAGGCGTTGCCGGTCACAGTCAGGGTGCAACTTGCTCAGCAGGCGTTGCCGGTCACAGTCAGGGTGCAACTTGCTCAGCAGGCGTTGCCGGTCACAGTCAGGGTGCAACTTGCTCAGCAGGCGTTGCCGGTCACAGTCAGGGTGCAACTTGCTCAGCAGGCGTTGCCGGTCACAGTCAGGGTGCAACTTGCTCAGCAGGCGTTGCCGGTCACAGTCAGGGTGCAACTTGCTCAGCAGGCGTTGCCGGTCACAGTCAGGGTGCAACTTGCTCAGCAGGCGTTGCCGGTCACAGTCAGGGTGCAACTTGCTCAGCAGGCGTTGCCGGTCACAGTCAGGGTGCAACTTGCTCAGCAGGCGTTGCCGGTCACAGTCAGGGTGCAACTTGCTCAGCAGGCGTTGCCGGTCACAGTCAGGGTGCAACTTGCTCAGCAGGCGTTGCCGGTCACAGTCAGGGTGCAACTTGCTCAGCAGGCGTTGCCGGTCACAGTCAGGGTGCAACTTGCTCAGCAGGCGTTGCACTGAGAACACTTGTGTATCCTTCTGGATACGTCCAGCAGGTGTGGCAATGGCGCCCAGCTGGTGGTTTTTCTGGGCAAAATCAGTTGCCAACTTGATGTAGAACTGTCCGTTGCTGTCTTTCAGGATCACCAAATCCTGCTTTCTCATGTTACACTGCAGCTCACGTCCACGGATACCGAAATGCATTGTGACATAGAACCATACTTGTTGTATTAGGCACTTGGCATCCTTCTTTGTATCGAAGAGGTAGGTGATCTTGTACATGTCGGTGTCGGTTATAATATCATTGTGTGCAATCGGATTCATGCCACCTTCTCTCTTCAGTTTCTTTATCATTCCATCAAAGGTGTCATTGGATCTGCGAAATTCCATGTCGTTGAAAATGTTGAACTTCCTGCCAAGGTCATTCAAGTGGCGTTGAATTGCCCCACGGAAACCTTTGTACGAACTGTACTGGTAGTTCTCGCCTTTTTGGGTGCGCATCTCAACGTAGCACAGACAAAGTACATGGCACAGATCGTCCTTCGTACACGTTTTCAGATCGAGCACCATATTTGCCTTCTTCATGAAAGTATCGAGTACGGCCACCCAGTTTTTCGTAGAGTACTTCGTACTTTTCGGCGTACGGTCCGCGATGATCCTCTCCACATCGGCATCTGTGACCGTAGCAAAACGTTTTGGTGCTGGCTCTGCCATATTTGGATAAACAAGGGAAACTTTGGATAAACTCTTGCAGACTCGACAAGATACGAACTGAGAAAAAAGGTAAGTACGCATGCGCGCCGCGGTGCTGTATTGCTGCTGTTCCTGCCCGGGTATGCGGGCAGGAACAGCAGCGATACCGTATCGCGTACAGAATAAGCGGGCAAGACCAGCTGTTCCTGCCCGCTTATTCTGGCTTCTCATTGGCTGTAGCATGGCAATATGCACGTGCCATGTCTGAATAAGAGAGCTTGGAAGCTCAGGGCCCTACGCTATGCTTTTTTTGCCTAGCTAGCTCATCATGCATGTTATAAGAACTGATGGAAATGTTTTTTTCTCCATTGATTGGCTACATCAAACTTTCTCTTTGCATTCGAGGGTAATACGACACCGTCTACCACCTTGATGACCTAGGCAAAAAAAGCATAGGGATGATATAAATTTTTCATTTCTCCTATTTTTTTCTCAAGACACCTGGGATTCGAACCCGCACTATCGCCCTGCATGCATCCCCCGATACACTTCGCATACATACTCATTCTTCCAAGTTGCTTCACGTTGTGAATCTGATCTTGCATTTGAAAGCCCTATTTGAATATTGCGGCCAGCTGTTTGTGGCCAGCTATCTTTGATGGTACGGTACGGGACAGGTACAGTCGTGGCTAAAGCGACACCGTCTACCACCTTGATGACCTGGGCAAGAAAAGCATAGGGATGTTATAAATTTTTCATTTCTCCCATTTTCCTAATCAAGACATAAACCTGGGATTCGAACCCGCACTATCTCCCTGCATGCATTCCCCCGATACACTTCGCATACATACTCCTTCTTCCAAGTTGCTTCACGTTATGATCTTCCATTTGAAAGCCCTATTTGAATATTGCGGCCAGCTGTTTGTGGCCAGCTGTCTTTGATGGTACGGTACGGAACAGGTACGGGATAGCGCCAGGCATGCCGATGGCACAAACGAACACCGAATTAAAGCTGTGTGGACCCTGGCTAGCGCCAGACGTTACTGAAGTAACGTCTTTTGCAAAGCTACGGGAATTAATTGAAAATACTACTCGAATTTTCGGGTCAAGCCCTTCGTGAGGGAAGCACTAGTGCGAACCGTCTACAATACTCCAGTTCCGCGAACCGAAGTCCGACCTAAATTGCAAAACTGGCTCCCTGGCCCAGTCCTGATTACATCACTTACTTGTACATGTGTATGTCCAGCTGCATTCGTACCACTTCCAGGGCGTCAAGGGTCGTGCAAGTTGAGGATGCTAAATATGCACTTTGAGTTTGATTTCACTGAGCACAACTGTACAAGTGACATCATGTTGTCAGTTCAGAATGAAAGATGTGAAGAGTGAAGGACAAAGTAGAACACTTTTGCTTCTTCAATCGTGAAAAAAACGCCAGACCCACCAGTCCTGGTGGGTCTGGCGGTTTTTTTTCTCTTTTCAGGCAGTTCACTTCCCCGACTGATCCTTTGAATTTGAGAAGTTCTCCCAATCCTTTCTTCAATCGTGCTTCTTATTTTTTAACCATCTGTACTGTCTTGTATATACCAGTGCTCGTTAGCAGAAAATAACAAAAATACAAAGTTTGGGCCCGAAAAGGAGGTTGAGGGGTGGGCGGGTGTTTGGGGGCTGAGGCTTAGACTCCGATGCGGCTAACACCCTGGGGAAATACAGTACCACTCCTACGGTAACCTTCTTTTTCTTTTCTTCCTTTTCCTTTTTTTTCATTGTTGTCTATCCGAAACAGAATGAGTACTTGGCGGACTGTGATCAGCATCGTCAGTTCATCTCTGGTTTTACCGGCTCCTGTGGTAAGCTACAGGAAGGTGCTACTGTAGGACATGTGAATATAACGTGGAAGTAAATCTAACGTTTTAACGAGTTACATTTCTTCGTTATAATAAGTTCTGTTCAGACTGTAAGGCATTATATGCGTTATATGTGGATATGCCTGAAGACCGCAAGATCGTTAACGTATCTTCTCGTTAACCTATGGATGTTGGACAATCGTTAAATTTACGAATCGTTATAATAACATGTCTTACTGTAATGCTGTGATGTTCTTCTCTTGGGCTCCTGTCAAGTTAGTCTGTGCCAAAATGGAATGCATGCTGTGAATGAGGGGCAGATGGCAATACCCAAGCATGCATGAATTCAGTGGCAATTGGATCTTCTCAAGGATTCTCTCACGGTATCAATGGTATCAAGAGTCCATAACCCCGGGGTTATATGGTATCTAGAGTACCTGGGGGTTACCTGGGGGTTATGTACTCTTGACGTGATGGTATGGCTCAAGGATATAACATTAGAGCCACGTATCAGGCTGGTGATGTGTGTGTGTGTGTGTGTGTGTGTGCGTGTGTGTGTGCGTGTGCGTGCGTGTGTACATGTGTGTGTGTGTGCGTGTGCGTGTGTACATGTGTGTGTGTGTGTGTGTGTGTGTGTGTGTATGTGTGCGTGTGTGCGTGTGCGTGAACTGCAGGCACGGCAGTGGTTACAGACAAGAAGGCATTGCTCTGGACAGATGGCCGGTATTTCACACAGGCACTGCAGGAGCTTGATGAGCATCACTGGCAGCTCATGAAACTCGGTAAGTAGTTCTCTCCAGCTGTGTACACAGTGTGCATACACTGTAGCATACACTATAGCATACACTCTAGTCTATAGCACACAAAAGTACACTTATAAGGGAGTACATTAAGAACTCAGATGGTGAGCCAAGGAAAAAATTGGAACATGGAAAAATGTGGGCACAAGTTATGCGATCAAGTCCACCAACTAAACCAGATTTTGAACAGTCAGACGTGCACAGTCTCTCTCTCTCTCTCTCTCTCTCTCTCTCTCTGTCTCTCTCTCCCATTTTTGTTGTTGTTGCACAGGTCTTCCCGATACACCCACGATTGAATCCTACTTGTCCAAGGTATGGCTAATACTGTGTTTCAGCAGATGGTTGATCAGTGGCTGTACCTGCAATACTGCTCCCAGCTGTGGGTTACTTTGCTTTGTTTTGCTAGGCTGCTGTTTATTTGGCGGCATTGCATTATGCTCGGTTGCATGTGCGTGTGAACATTCATGTGTGTGTGTGTGAATGACGCAAGTTAGCAATGGAGCTAGGCTGAAGTATGTTGCTACTCATACATGTACTTCAGTCTTGTCCCATTGCTAACTTGTATCTTTTGGCTCTGCCCTCGTGGTATCGAGCACTCTTTGCAAGGATTTTGCAACATAGCCTGTGTGTGTTTTTGTGTGTGTGTGTGTGTGTGTGTGTGTGTGTGTGTGTGTGTGTGTGTGTATGTGTGTGTATATGTGTGTGTGTGTATGTGTGTGTGTGTGTGTGTGTTTGTGTGTGTGTGTGTGTGTGTTTGTGTGTGTGTGTGTATGTATGTGTGGGTGGGTGGGTGCATACATGCAGGAACTCCCTACTAACAGTTCTATTGGGCTGGATCCATCCACAATGAGCATTGGTAAGGCCAGTAGGAATCAGATCTACATCAGATCTACATATGCTGTACGAAATAGAGGTTGCGACTTCGGCGATGATTTTGTTTAGGAATGGGTTTGCTCCCACACTGGAGCTCCCGCTATTCCGCCGACATGACTTGACACTTGACTGACTCCCGACTGCCATCCAGAGAACACGAGAAGTCCATCGAACCTTCGACTCGGTGCCGGTGCTCTTCAGGCACAATCTTCCTCAGCCTACTCAAGCTCAACTGATGAGGGGTGAATTCCCCGAAACACTGTGTATTGAGCAGGGAGTGGTGCTTTCTTGCAGGTTTGCCGAGTCGAAGGTTCGATGGACTTCTCGTGTGCTCTGGATGGCAGTCGTGAGTCAGTCAAGTCAAGTCGGCGGAATAGAGCGAGCTCCAGTGTGGGAGCAAACCCATTCCTGTGTTACTATTTACAGTACTACAGCACTACACACCACTGCTCTCTGTTACATGTGTGTGTGCCGTCTGTTTCATTTTCTCTTATCACTTATTGTAAATGTTGCCGGAGTGTCTCATCTCTCGAGATCCCCCACTTGATGTACAGTCCGGGGGAAAAACTATAATCACCTTTTGCTATTTTAAAAGTTCATACGATGTAAGGAGCTCAGTGTACTGCTACTGGGGTCTTCAGTGATGTAAGGAGCTCAGTGTACTACTACTGGGGTCTTCAGTGATGTAAGGAGCTCAGTGTACTGCTACTGGGGTCTTCAGTGATGTAAGGAGCTCAGTGTACTGCTACTGGGGTCTTCAGTGATGTAAGGAGCTCAGTGTACTACTACTGGGGTCTTCAGTGATGTAAGGAGCTCAGTGTACTACTACTGGGGTCTTCAGTGATGTAAGGAGCTCAGTGTACTGCTACTGGGGTCTTCAGTGATGTAAGGAGCTCAGTGTACTACTACTGGGGTCTTCAGTGATGTAAGGAGCTCAGTGTACTACTACTGGGGTCTTCAGTGATGTAAGGAGCTCAGTGTACTACTACTGGGGTCTTCAGTGATGTAAGGAGCTCAGTGTACTACTACTGGGGTCTTCAGTGATGTAAGGAGCTCAGTGTACTACTACTGGGGTCTTCAGTGATGTAAGGAGCTCAGTGTACTACTACTGGGGTCTTCAGTGATGTAAGGAGCTCAGTGTACTACTACTGGGGTCTTCAGTGATGTAAGGAGCTCAGTGTACTACTACTGGGGTCTTCAGTGATGTAAGGAGCTCAGTGTACTACTACTGGGGTCTTCAGTGATGTAAGGAGCTCAGTGTACTACTACTGGGGTCTTCAGTGATGTAAGGAGCTCAGTGTACTACTACTGGGGTCTTCAGTGATGTAAGGAGCTCAGTGTACTACTACTGGGGTCTTCAGTGATGTAAGGAGCTCAGTGTACTACTACTGGGGTCTTCAGTGATGTAAGGAGCTCAGTGTACTACTACTGGGGTCTTCAGTGATGTAAGGAGCTCAGTGTACTACTACTGGGGTCTTCAGTGATGTAAGGAGCTCAGTGTACTACTACTGGGGTCTTCAGTGATGTAAGGAGCTCAGTGTACTACTACTGGGGTCTTCAGTGATGTAAGGAGCTCAGTGTACTACTACTGGGGTCTTCAGTGATGTAAGGAGCTCAGTGTACTACTACTGGGGTCTTCAGTGATGTAAGGAGCTCAGTGTACTACTACTGGGGTCTTCAGTGATGTAAGGAGCTCAGTGTACTACTACTGGGGTCTTCAGTGATGTAAGGAGCTCAGTGTACTACTACTGGGGTCTTCAGTGATGTAAGGAGCTCAGTGTACTACTACTGGGGTCTTCAGTGATGTAAGGAGCTCAGTGTACTACTACTGGGGTCTTCAGTGATGTAAGGAGCTCAGTGTACTACTACTGGGGTCTTCAGTGATGTAAGGAGCTCAGTGTACTACTACTGGGGTCTTCAGTGATGTAAGGAGCTCAGTGTACTACTACTGGGGTCTTCAGTGATGTAAGGAGCTCAGTGTACTACTACTGGGGTCTTCAGTGATGTAAGGAGCTCAGTGTACTACTACTGGGGTCTTCAGTGATGTAAGGAGCTCAGTGTACTACTACTGGGGTCTTCAGTGATGTAAGGAGCTCAGTGTACTGCTACTGGGGTCTTCAGTGATGTAAGGAGCTCAGTGTACTGCTACTGGGGTCTTCAGTGATGTAAGGAGCTCAGTGTACTGCTACTGGGGTCTTCAGTGATGTAAGGAGCTCAGTGTACTACTACTGGGGTCTTCAGTGATGTAAGGAGCTCAGTGTACTACTACTGGGGTCTTCAGTGATGTAAGGAGCTCAGTGTACTGCTACTGGGGTCTTCAGTGATGTAAGGAGCTCAGTGTACTACTACTGGGGTCTTCAGTGATGTAAGGAGCTCAGTGTACTACTACTGGGGTCTTCAGTGATGTAAGGAGCTCAGTGTACTGCTACTGGGGTCTTCAGTGATGTAAGGAGCTCAGTGTACTACTACTGGGGTCTTCAGTGATGTAAGGAGCTCAGTGTACTACTACTGGGGTCTTCAGTGATGTAAGGAGCTCAGTGTACTACTACTGGGGTCTTCAGTGATGTAAGGAGCTCAGTGTACTACTACTGGGGTCTTCAGTGATGTAAGGAGCTCAGTGTACTGCTACTGGGGTCTTCAGTGATGTAAGGAGCTCAGTGTACTACTACTGGGGTCTTCAGTGATGTAAGGAGCTCAGTGTACTGCTACTGGGGTCTTCAGTGATGTAAGGAGCTCAGTGTACTGCTACTGGGGTCTTCAGTGATGTAAGGAGCTCAGTGTACTGCTACTGGGGTCTTCAGTGATGGTCTACTATTCTTGCATGGAGCTCGTTGCCACTCAGAGGAGAACTGATTACGGACTGCCTGCATGATATGCAATATGTGTAAAAGGTACTCCAAAGAAAAGCACAACGGGTTGATGTTCTGGGTCACTCTCACAGTAATGTATATGGTATACATGTACTTATGCTGTAGACACTTTGAAATCTGACTACTGTAAGTCAACGAATATTCGGCGCATATTTATTTTCGGCTATTTTCGGCCTGGTCATGTTTGGCCGAAATTTGCAAGGTTCAGTGTGACAGTGTATACAGGCAGCAGCAGTACAGGCTGAAAATTTGTTGCGGCCGAAATGGGTTTTAGCCCTGGGAGGCCGAAATTTGAATGGGCCGAAATGTGTTTTAGCCCTGGGAGGCCGAAATTTGAATGGGCCGAAATGTGTTTTAGCCCTGGGAGGCCGAAATTTGAATGGGCCGAAAATTTGTAGACTTACAGTACATGTTTCTGTACTGTCCTAGCAAGAAAATGAACTTTCAAGTCTCAATGAAGTGCTCTCTCTCTCTCTCTCTCTCTCTCTCTCTCTCTCTCTCTCTTCTGATTTGCTGTCTCCAGATGCCTACAATGACCTTGTCAAGGTAAGGGTTGATAATGGTACAGTGTTGAACTGTTCAGTTTTCTTTCACCTGTTGACTGTCCTTCGCTGTTCTTTGCTGTCCTTCGCTGTTCTTTGCTATCCTTCGCTGTTCTTTGCTGTCCTTTGCTGTCCTTCGCTGGCAGAGCGCCATGCATGCATGGCGCTCTATGCAGTCTTGCATGTGTGTTATTGGTACTGTGCATAAGTGCATGTGTTTGTGTGTTATTGTGCTCATGTGCATGTGTGTATTATTGTGCATATGTGTGTGCCATTGTGCACATGTGTACGAATACGCTCTGCTCTCCCATGTGCTGTCGGTTTGTGCAGGGCGTCCAGGATTCTGGCCATGAAGTTGTCTGCTGTGACGTGAACCCGGTGAATACAGTTTGGGGTAAAGACCGTCCAGCACTGGAATGTCAGCCTATTGTGCCCCTGGAAGTTTGTTATACAGGTAATGCAGTGCTTGTCATTTACAATGTACTTGTTACACAAGACAGATTGGAAGCTGTGTCGCAACTCTGAGTTTCACGTATTACTACGATCATCAGTAGTAATTCGTGAAACTCAGAGTTGCAACACAAACTCCCCTCTCTCTCTCTTGTGTAGAAGCCTCTTCCCTATATGGGTATTGAGCACTCTTCGGACAGTGGAGCACGCTACTTGATTACGTACATGTACTTGTTATGCATGTACTGGTCATTGCTGTTACTGATCATTGCTGTTACAGGTACTACCGCACTTGCTAGTGCTGTTACTCCACACTGGATGTAGCATCACCCTTTATAGCCAGTGTCAGAAAAAAGGGTTTTGCTCTGCATCAAATGGAACCTGCAGTTGGACGGTGTGCTTCCTAGTTAGTCATGTCAGCAAGCATTCAAGTGTGTGCCCGTCCCATCTCTTACTTACCAAGTACTAGTATTGTTGTTCTTCCTAAACTCGGTTTTGAGAGTGTACATGTTTTTTTGTTTTTTTGTTTTTTTGTTTTTTTGTGTTTTGCTTGTGCCTATGGCGCATTGTTCAGGCGAAGTCTGCCACAAGAAGGTGTCTGCTGTTCGTGAGAAGCTGATTGACATGCAGTGTGATGCACTGGCTGTGACCGCACTGGATGACATAGCGTGTAAGAGCTCGGTGCCATACTGCTGCTCTACACCAGTGTGCAGTTAGGATATCAGTATGGCAGGAGAGAGAGAGACAGACAGACAGACAGACAGACAGACATACAGAGAGAGACACAGAGAGAGACACAGAGAGACACAGAGAGAGAGAGAGAGAGAGAGAGAGAGAGAGAGAGAGAGAGAGAGAGAGAGAGAGAGAGAGAGAGAGAGAGAGAGAGAGAGAGAGAGAGAGAGAGAGAGAGAGAGAGAGAGAGAGAGAGAGAGAGACACACACACACACACACACACACACACACACACAGACAGACAGACAGACAGCGACAGAGAGAGAGACAGAGAGGGAGAGAGACACACAAAGAGAGAGAGAGAGAGAGAGAGAGAGAGAGAGAGAGAGAGAGAGAGAGAGAGAGAGAGAGAGAGAGAGAGAGAGAGAGAGAGAGACAGAGAGAGAGACAGAGAGACAGAGAGAGACAGAGAGACAGAGAGACACGAAGACAGAGAGACACGAAGACAGAGAGACAGAGAGACAGAGAGACAGAGAGACAGAGAGACAGAGAGACAGAGAGAGAGAGAGAGAGAGAGAGAGAGAGAGAGAGAGAGAGAGAGAGAGAGAGAGAGAGAGAGAGAGAGAGAGAGAGAGAGGACCGCAACTGCCGCTGTTGATTGTTTGCTGCAGGTGGTGGTGCAGGGCTGTTGAAGTAATAATTGCCTTGTGTATTGTTGTTTTGGCGCAGGGCTGTTCAACTTGCGTGGCTCAGATATCGAATACAACCCGGTCTTCTTTTCCTACGCATTTGTGTCCCGTGACAAGCTCGTGTGAGTCAACCCATCTCCTGTTGCATTGCTGTACCGTCCTACTGACTGTGAAACTTGATAGGCAAGCAGCATCACACAGTATCACACAGCATCACACAGCATCGCACAGCATCACACAGTATCACATAGCATCACACAGCATCACTGCTATTTGTCCCCGTACCATTGCAATGTGTTTCCCCAATGCACTCAATTCTAGCTTACTAGTAGTCTAGTACAGGAAGTTGTGAACATACAGTGGTGGCAAAAGTGGACACGGACATGTTGATTGTCTGAAGAGCTGTGTTCACAACTCATCCCAATGCTCGTAATGCACCACCTCTCCCTCCATAGGCCTCTAAAATAGGCCCTCATATTTTGCGCAGCTGCACTGTTGAGCTTCCCATGTAAACTAAGATAAAAAGCAAATGGAATACGTTCACTCCACAGCCCAGTGTTGGTAACACCAGGGATGCATGGTCAGCCCAGACCAGGCTAGTCTCTTCACAGGGTCAGGTTTCACTTACCATGAAAGTATATCCACTGCTAACTCCTGAACCACATATGAACTCCTGAGCCACATATGAACTCCTGAACCACATATGAACTCCTGAGCCACATGTGAACTCCTGGGCGCATGTGAAGCTCTGAGGCGCATGTGAAGCTCTGAGGCGCATGTGAAGCTCTGAGGCGCATGTGAAGCTCTGAGGCGCATGTGAAGCTCTGAGGCGCATGTGAAGCTCTGAGGTGCATGTGAAGCTCTGAGGCGCATGTGAAGCTCTGAGGTGCATGTGAAGCTCTGAGGCGTATGTGAAGTCATGAGGCGCATGCGAAAGCCCATAGCACGTGCAGTCCTGAGGCATATGTAAAGTCCTGGTGTGCATGCAAAGTTCTAAGGCACATGCCAACCTCTGAGGTGCATATTAAGTGGCAAATATCAAGGGGCACAACCCAGCTTTACCAATGAACAGTGCCATCTTTGTGAACTCTAGGTGTGTGTAACCAATACTAACCAATGATGGATGTGTTGTACTCTTAATACAAGTTGGTTGGTTGTGTTTGTTGGGTTGCTGTGTGCTCAGGCTGTTTGTGGATGAGTCTCAGCTCACACCGGCGGCGCGGAGCCATCTTAGCGAGGAGACAAAGTCAGAGTTGGATGTGAAGGACTACGGTCAATTTCATGTGTATTTGAAAGCGTATGTGGATGCCAACCCAAGCTGTCGCATCTTGGTGAGCTGAGTGCTGAGCAGTAAAATACACGCTTCTCTCCGACAGTATTGTTGAAAAGAAAGGCCTCAACTAGAAACCCCTTGGCTAACAGTATCTTGAGGCAGATAGGCCTATGGTATGTCTGGGGTATATCTGGGGTATATCTGGGGTATGTCTGGGGTATGTCTGGGGTATATCTGGGGGTATATCTGGGGTATATCTAGGGTATAGTGGCATGGGGACAGACGTAACAGTACAGTGTATCAGACATGTATGCGTGGGTGTGTTAAACAGGGTTGTCCCATTGTGTGCGTGTGTACGTAGGTCAGCAAAGGTATGTTAAACAGGGTTGTCCCATTGTGTGCGTGTGTACGTAGGTCAGCAAAGGTATGTCAAACAGGGTTGTCCCATTGTGTGCTTGTGTACGTAGGTCAGCAAAGGTATGTCAAACAGGGTTGTCCCATTGTGTGCGTGTGTACGTAGGTCAGCAAAGGTATGTTAAACAGGGTTGTCCCATTGTGTGCGTGTGTACGTAGGTCAGCAAAGGTATGTTAAACAGGGTTGTCCCATTGTGTGCGTGTGTACGTAGGTCAGCAAAGGTATGTTAAACAGGGTTGTCCCATTGTGTGCGTGTGTACGTAGGTCAGCAAAGGTATGTCAAACAGGGTTGTCCCATTGTGTGCTTGTGTACGTAGGTCAGCAAAGGTATGTCAAACAGGGTTGTCCCATTGTGTGCGTGTGTACGTAGGTCAGCAAAGGTATGTCAAACAGGGTTGTCCCATTGTGTGCGTGTGTACGTAGGTCAGCAAAGGTATGTTAAACAGGGTTGTCCCATTGTGTGCGTGTGTACGTAGGTCAGCAAAGGTATGTTAAACAGGGTTGTCCCATTGTGTGCGTGTGTACGTAGGTCAGCAAAGGTATGTTAAACAGGGTTGTCCCATTGTGTGCGTGTGTACGTAGGTCAGCAAAGGTATGTTAAACAGGGTTGTCCCATTGTGTGCGTGTGTACGTAGGTCAGCAAAGGTATGTCAAACAGGGTTGTCCCATTGTGTGCTTGTGTACGTAGGTCAGCAAAGGTATGTCAAACAGGGTTGTCCCATTGTGTGCGTGTGTACGTAGGTCAGCAAAGGTATGTCAAACAGGGTTGTCCCATTGTGTGCGTGTGTACGTAGGTCAGCAAAGGTATGTTAAACAGGGTTGTCCCATTGTGTGCGTGTGTACGTAGGTCAGCAAAGGTATGTTAAACAGGGTTGTCCCATTGTGTGCGTGTGTACGTAGGTCAGCAAAGGTATGTCAAACAGGGTTGTCCCATTGTGTGCTTGTGTACGTAGGTCAGCAAAGGTATGTCAAACAGGGTTGTCCCATTGTGTGCGTGTGTACGTAGGTCAGCAAAGGTATGTCAAACAGGGTTGTCCCATTGTGTGCGTGTGTACGTAGGTCAGCAAAGGTATGTCAAACAGGGTTGTCCCATTGTGTGCGTGTGTACGTAGGTCAGCAAAGGTATGTCAAACAGGGTTGTCCCATTGTGTGCGTGTGTACGTAGGTCAGCAAAGGTATGTCAAACAGGGTTGTCCCATTGTGTGCGTGTGTACGTAGGTCAGCAAAGGTATGTCAAACAGGGTTGTCCCATTGTGTGCGTGTGTACGTAGGTCAGCAAAGGTATGTCAAACAGGGTTGTCCCATTGTGTGCGTGTGTACGTAGGTCAGCAAAGGTACCGTATTTCCTCGATTAATAGACCCGGTCTTTTGTTTTTTGAAGAGGGTTGGACCCTGGTCTCTTATTTGGGCATGGTCCATTATTTGAGCATGGTCCACTATTATTTTCATCGGCACATCGCTGGAAATGGTGGATTTTTAACACGTCATAATATGGAAGTTCTATTATGACGTGTTAAAAATCCACCATTTCCAGCGATGTGCCCGTGAAAATATAGTGGACCGTGCTCAACTAATGAAAGAAAGCACTAGCCACTACAAAAATTGTAGTTGGGCAACCTAAAATCGCGTCCTTTTTTGATCCACCACGTGCTTTCTTAGTGCGCATGTGCAAAGCGATGAACTCAAATAAGAGACCGGGTCTCTTATTCGGGCATGGTCTACTATTTTTCCGTGAGGCCTCTAGGAGGGTCTACTATTTGAGCATGGTCTGTTATTCGAGCATGGTCCATTAATCGAGGAAATACGGTATGTCAAACAGGGTTGTCCCATTGTGTGCGTGTGCACGTAGGTCAGCAAAGGTATGTCAAACAGGGTTGTCCCATTGTGTGCGTGTGAACGTAGGTCAGCAAAGGTATGTCAAACAGGGTTGTCCCATTGTGTGCGTGTGTACGTAGGTAGGCAAAGGTATGTCAAACAGGGTTGTCCCATTGTGTGCTTGTGTACGTAGGTCAGCAAAGGTATGTCAAACAGGGTTGTCCCATTGTGTGCGTGTGTACGTAGGTCAGCAAAGGTTTGTCAAACAGGGTTGTCCCATTGTGTGCGTGTGTACGTAGGTCAGCAAAGGTATGTCAAACAGGGTTGTCCCATTGTGTGCGTGTGTACGTAGGTCAGCAAAGGTATGTCAAACAGGGTTGTCCCATTGTGTGCGTGTGTACGTAGGTCAGCAAAGGTATGTCAAACAGGGTTGTCCCATTGTGTGCGTGTGTACGTAGGTCAGCAAAGGTATGTCAAACAGGGTTGTCCCATTGTGTGCGTGTGTACGTAGGTCAGCAAAGGTATGTCAAACAGGGTTGTCCCATTGTGCGTGTGTGTTCATACATGTACGTGTACAGGTCAGCAACCGGTCCAGTCAAGATGTAGCCAACACAGTGCCCAAGGTCAGTGTAGAACTGTTTCAAGAATGTTCATCTATACATGTGTGCGTGCATGCGTGCGTACGTGAATGCATGTGTATAGTTATTGCCGGGCTATGTAGCGTGTGTTCTCTCTGTATCTCTTTTTTCTTATTCTCTTCCCATCGTCTTGCCGTTTGTTCTGCTCTCACATAATCTGATCTCTCCGTATATTGGTGGTTCTGTGTTTGTGTGTTTGTGTGCGTTGTGTGCGTTGTGCTACTCAGAAGAACAGTGTGGTTGGATCTAGTCCTATACCGCTGATGAAATCCGTCAAGAACACCGTGGAGCTGAAAGGAATCCGTGAAGCTAGTGTACGCGTACAGTACTGTTCCTGCTCCACTCATTCCACTCACTACTCACTACTCACTACTCACTATGTTACTCACTACGCACTACGCACTACGCACTACTCACTACTCACTACTCACTACTCAGACAATAAGAATTGAGATAGTACTTGTATGACTATGGACATGTCGTATCACAGAGGGTGCATGTACATTGTTTGAGACCCTGTGTCAAATCACGATCACTGCTGATCACTGCTGATCACTGCTGATCACTGCTGATCACTGCTGATCACTGCTGATCACTGCTGATCACTGCTGATCACTGCTGCAACATTTCCCACTGCTAACTTCATACAGTAAACCCTGTCAAGGCAACCGCCTGTCCTAAAAGACCACTGAAACCGGGACCAAGGGACGCTATTTCCAGTCAAGTCAAATGACCCTGGATAAGCAGACCACCTGGTAACAGAGACCACGTTTTGAAGGTCCCATGAGCGGTCGTCTTGGACAGGTTTCACTGTATAGTGCTGCTGGCTCAGTGGCTACCCTCCACTATACTCAGTGGCTACCCTCCACTATAAATATGCAGTGATTTGTATACCAGCTGATGCTGCTGCTGATGCTGATGGTGGTGGTGCGGATGCTGCTGCTACTGATGGTGCTGATGCTGATGCTGCGTTTTGGGAAATTTACCTACCAGGAATGTGCACCTTATTCGTGTAAATTGTTGATGTTTCTGCTTTTGCTACTGTAACTGCTGCTCGTGTGTGTGTGTGTGTGTGTGTGTGTGTGTGTGTGTGTGTGTGTGTGTGTTCAGATCCGCGACTCAGCTGCGCTGTGTAAGTACTTCTGCTGGCTTGAGAAAGAGGTGAGTGCCTGCACCTGGACTTGATGTGTGTAATGTTAGGCTGTGAGGGAAACTTTTAATGTCACAAACTGTCTGAAGAACAGTGTAGAGAGCTGCAGTGGGTCTCTCATTAAATTGTGGGTATGGTATGCTACGATGGGAACGCCACCAGCCCCGAGGATCATTTCTAGTCCTATCCATGCACATGCCATGGGTGCCTCTGAGCTCTGATTCTTGTATTGCTGCTGCTGCTGCTGCTGCTGCTGCTGCTGCTGCTGCTGCTGCTGTGTGTGTGTGTGTGTGTGTGTGTGTGTACGTGCGTGTGTGTGTGGTGTGTGTGTGTGTGTGTGTGTGTGTGTGTCCCATATGGTGCAGTGGTATGTGCAGCGATTTCCAATCGATAGGTTGCGGGTTTGATTCCCGACGATTATGGTCTTCTCTTTCTCAGCCTCTTCCTGACTTTTCTTTCATTCTCCTGGGTGGTTACCAACAGCCCGTGCATGCCGGAGTATGTGGTGTGATGTGTCTGCGGGAAAAAAATAAAAAGACCAAAAAGTAGGGATTTACTGGCCAGAAAAAGCCACTTCATAGCTGTGTGGTGTAGACCAGGCTGAATAGTGGTGGCCAATTCTTCAGCCTTGCAAGCTGTTGAATGGTGCAATCCCAGCACAAGTTGCTATGGCTTCTGCTGTAGCATCGCTATCATCGCCTCCGGCGATGGGCGTCCAATGGTCCAATGGTGTGTGTGGGGGGGGGAGGGGGTTGTGTTACCTGCTGAATCAGTATGTACTCAGTCCTTACATAGTCTCAAGTATGAATCCTTGATAACATACTGCTGTTTGTTTACTGTTTGTATGTTGTGTTTTTGTCCTGATCTGTTCCCTAGGTGAAGTCCAATAGGAACGTGACAGAGCTTTCTGCAGCTGAGCAGTTACTCATGTTTAGAAAGTGAGCTCATTGCGAAGTGTTTTTCTTCTCTTATCTATGCACGTATGCACACGATTGGTGCATGTTCAGTGAAGAATACTACAGTATCTTCCTCATTGCTTGGTTGATACCCACCAGTGCCCTGGACGAATGTACAGTACGTGTGCAAAGTATCCTCGTTAGTGTGTGTGGTGCACTTATGATTTGTCAATGTTAAAGGGCAAGTTAAGGCAAAAATTAAAATTTCACCAGTTGTAGTCTTCGGGGTGCTGAGTCGAATGGTCTTGGTCCGAGAAAGCTGAGACGCTCCCTTCCTACTTGAATCCCAATCGAACTCGCGCACTTCCACCAAAACTGGGTGACTGCGCCCTACTAGATGGGGATTTGTATGCAAAATGTCACTAAAAGCGCCATTTCGTTCTTATAAAAGCACGGATGACCGCGATTGGCCCATACGTTGTAGTCTTTTGGACGCTGAGTCGACTGGTTTTGGTCCGAAAAGGCTGTGATGCAGCGTTCCTCCTTTATTCCCAATCGAACATGGTTGAACAAGTGGTCACGTGCTACTGGGTGCCCAAATCACCTGGTCACCACGCCAGCAGGCGACAACTTTCACACCAAGGTTCAACTCGAGTGACAGGACTGCACCCAAAAAAGGTCAAACAGGTGTAGCAAGAAGGACCCATGAGTGTGTGTGATCCCCGGTAGCCTAATCGGTAGGGCACTGTCCCGGAAAGACAGGGGTGCTGGGTTCGAATCCCGCTCGTGGATCCTTCTTTTGCAACATTGGCGCCTGGCAATGGCTCGAACCCACGACCCATCGTACCCCCCGCGAGTAGGTACGGCGTGAGGACACAGCCTGTTGGGGCGGGGGAGCAGTGTAGCAAGAAGGACCCATGAGTGTGTGTGATCCCCGGTAGCCTAATCGGTAGGGCACTGTCCCGGAAAGACAGGGGTGCTGGGTTCGAATCCCGCTCGTGGATCCTTCTTTTGCAACACAGGCTAGTAAGTTGTACCCTGCAGGCACGGTGACCAGCTGAATGGTGTACGCAGGAGCACGTGACCGCTTGTTCAACCATGTTCGATTGGGAATTAAGGAGGAACGCTGCATCGCAGCCTTTTCGGACCAAAACCAGTCGACTCAGCGTCCAAAAGACTACAACATATGGGTCAATCGCGGTCATCCGTGCTTTTATAAGAACGAAATGGCGCTTTTAGTGACATTTTGCATACAAATCCCCATCTAGTAGGGCGCAGTCACCCAGTTTCGGTGGAAGTGCGCGAGTTCGATTGGGATTCAAGTAGGAAGGGAGCGTCTCAGCTTTCTCGGACCAAGACCATTCGACTCAGCACCCCAAAGACTACAACTGGTGAAATTTTAATTTTTGCCTTAACTTCCCCTTTAAAGAATAGAGTGGTTTGACATATATCACAAGACCATATGGGACAGCCATGTTGGTTCCAACTCCACTCAACTCCTGCATCTATCATCTACGGGTCACATGATGTGGGCCATGTTGGTTCCACTGTACACATGCCATGATCACTTTCTACACGAATTTAGTCACATGACAAACTGATGTGAAACTACAATGTGCTGTTTGACTCTAGTCTAGGACCTCTGCACCAGTATAACACATGGGCATTGTTCCCTCTCTGTTCTCTCATGCTGATGTGGCTACTACTTCAAGTAGTTCAATTATTTCAGGATTTGCTCACGCGGACATTGGCAGTGTGACTGCATTTTTGTTTCTCGCTGATGACTGCATTTTGCCAAGCAAGCTTTGTGTCTGCTTGTGCTATTGCCACCAGCCTGTGTAGTTCTGGTGTGCCTGTGACTGAGCGTACTGTGAGCGTGCTGTGAGTGTGCTGTGAGTGTGCTGTGTCTATCCATACCGTCAGTTCTGTAGTTACATTGAGTGCTGTCTGTCTGTATGTCTGTCTGTCTGTGCGCCTATGTATGTGCACGTGCATGCTTTTCTGCAGGAATGTTGATAAATTTATGGGCCCTAGCTTTGAGACAATCTCAGGTTCTGGTCCTAATGGTGCTGTCATCCACTACAGGTATGATGTAATGACTACAGGTATGATGTAATGACTACAGGTATGATGTAATGACTACAGGTATGATGTAATGACTACAGGTATGATGTAATGACTACAGGTATGATGTAATGACTACAGGTATGATGCAATGACTAAATGTATGATCCAATGCCTACATGTATGATGTAATGCCTACTAGTGTTGAAACGATCTCACCGGATACTCGTTAGCTCGCTCGCCAGAAACTCGGCTCGTTTGTGTGGCCAGCTCGTTTGCACTAACGAACACCGTACACCGTACTCCGTACACATGGCAGTACATGTCGACCGGGGAGTCGTAAAATATTTTACGACTCCCTGGTCGATCGAGAGTCCAGTCCCGCTCAAAGTGAAAATCACTCGCAGTTACAGGTGACTGTATGCCTGCACGACACTTGAGTTGTTTCAGTAGTCGTTGCAGCTTTGGTGAACTCTACTGATGTCTTGTTCCGCATCTGCTGACCTCTCGCAGGATATGCTTCGGTCACCTCTCCATTCGAGTGAAAGTTACGCTCAGTCGTTTGGAAGTTTTCTCCCGCGATGCAGCGAAGACCAGGGCTACTTGCAATCTTTGCAAAACGGTCTATTCTTACAAAGGCTAATCGACGATGGCGCTGAAAAGACATCTCGACACCAAACAGCAGTCCGAAGTGAAGCAGCAGCAACCCCAAATGCCGGCGGTGATAATTCATGTAATTTGAACCAGCTGAAAAAATTCGAACTCAGAAAAAAATATTCCAAAAAATAATCATATTTGCCACATTAATGAAACTCGTTAGCTCGCTCGATAGCTTGCTCGTCAGTGGAACTGATCGCTCGTTTGTTATAGATACGCTCGTTTCAACACTAATGCCTACACGTATGATGTAATGACTACAGGTATGATTATAGTGTAGGGATTAGGCAGGGATGGTGTGCCAGCATACTTGCATGATTGTGTCCACAGTGGAGAGCGCATGATTGTGTCCACAGTGGAGAGTGGCAATGTGTCTGTTGCTAGTCACAGCTTCTGAGGCTAACTGATTCTGACACAGGTCGTGAATGTGTTGTACTGCACTTGTATGTTCTTCAAGACTGTTGTGTGCCACTGGTGCTGTTGTGCCACTGGTGCTGTCGTGCTGCTGGTGCTGGTGCTGCTGCTGCTGCAGTTGCTGCTGTTGTTGCTGCTGCTGCTATCGCTGCTGCTGTCATCGTTTTCATCTTTTCTTCTGCTGCTGTTCCTGCTGATGGTGATGGTGGTGCTGGTGATGATATGCAATATGTACAGAGTGACACCAGAGACTAGTCGTCCTATCACTAAGGAAGAGATGTACCTCTGTGATTCCGGTGGCCAGTACAAGTAAGTGTTTTCACTACACTCGCCTACTCGCTCACCCACCCACTCACCCACTCACTCACTCACCCACTCACTACACTCGCTCACTCATCCACTCACCCACTCACCCACTCACTGCACCCACTCACCCACTCACTACACTCGCTCACTCATCCACTCACTCACCCAGCCAGCCAGCCATTCACTACACCCATCCACTCACCCACTCACCCACTCACTCACTCACTCACTCACTACACGTATGGATGCAGATACGTATACAGGCCTATAACTATGCCACTAAAAGGCCTGCAATGTCCACCTTCTGGCTGGAAGTATCTTAAAAGAAATTGCAATGAACGAGCACTGTGTCCTTTGCCAATACGAGGTAGTGACCATGCAGAGGCTTTAGTTTGAGGATGCAGCAGTCTTGCGCCTGATGTTGGTAGCGGCTTTCAGGCTACCTGTTGTTACGGCCTCGATGACTCGTAAGGTGGCATCTAATAGTAGGGGTGTGGTATCGGTGAGGTGTCTGGGGTTTGTCCTTTCCACGGGGTGTTCAATAGACACAGCACCACGGCCACTTCATCACTCGGTAGGTGTACACTGATGGTAGATGAGTCTGGGTGGTGTGGTTGCTGATGCACCGAGAACATGGACTTGCGAACTTGTGATAGCAGCAGCCTTTGTCAATTGTGTGTGTGTGTGTGTGTGTGTGTGTGTGTGTGTGTGTGCGTGTGTGTGTGTGTGCACGTGTTTGTGTGTGTGTGTGTTCGTGTGTGTGTGTGTATGTGTGTGTGTGTGTGTGTGTGTGCACGTGTGTGTGTGTGTGTGCACGTGTGTGTGTATGTGTCACTAGAGATGGCACCACGGATGTGACAAGAACTATGCACTTTGGAGAAGCCACGCCACATGAGAAGGTTTGTGTACTTAACTCAATCAACCATCTCTGTGTACTGAACAGCCTAGATGTAGAGTTGGCTCGATCAACCATCCTTGTGTACTGGACAGTCTAGACACAGGCTTAGCTCAATCAACCATGCTTGTGTACTGGACAGTCTAGACACAGGCTTAGCTCAATCAACCATGCTTGTGTACTGGACAGTCTAGACACAGGCTTAGCTCAATCAACCATGCTTGTGTACTGGACAGTCTAGACACAGGCTTAGCTCAATCAACCATGCTTGTGTACTGGACAGTCTAGACACAGGCTTAGCTCAATCAACCATGCTTGTGTACCAGACTGTCTGTATAAAAAAACGAAATCTGCACGAACTTAGTGATCTGCACGACCGCGACTGGAATGCAACTTTTCACCATACATGTGGCTTACCATGCCGTCGGAAATGACGTACTGCACGGATTACGCTCCCACAGGAACCATCCTGAGTTGCACTATCTGGTTTGTACTCTTGGTGATGGTGATGTCAGGTTTATAATGTAGTACTTGTAGTTAGGGCTGAAACGATTATACCGATAACTCGCATATCGATCGTTAAGGGTGCAATCGATAATCGTTAGTGTTCGAAACGAGTGCTAATGATTTTTACGCATGCATATCAGCAACAGTATTCTAGCCCTTGCACTCCATCCTGTAGTGAATACAGGTGCAATCATGTACTTTGAAGCGCAATAAAATTGATTTGTGGCTTTGAAAGAGATCAGGAGAGAAGGCTTTGTCTTTTCGGTTCATTTGTGGGGGAGGTCGGAGATGAAAGCAGTTGCCAGAGGGTGATGACAAGATTCTTCACTCTGGAAACAACATGAAATACTCTAGTTCATGTTGAGAAAACAAGCCACATGTCAACAGTGCGATGCGGCAAGTTTCTAATGTAGCAAAGGCATTGTGGAATTTCTTCATTAGGCCACAACAAAAAGATTTCGTGTTTCCGGTCGGCACCCCCCCCCCCCCCCCCGAAAAAATACGCCCGGTCGGTCGGAAAATTATTATTTTTTGGTTTGAAAGTTTATTTCCCTGCTGTATTCATAGACATGAGCCAAATTGAGAACGTTTGGATCAGACCCTGGTGATACACAATATATACATATTTACACATGGAATATGGAGTAGAATACCACCGCGGGACGCAGTAGATGTATTGCATAGTTCAGAGATTTCTGAGAATTGTATGCAATACCAATGGGTCAGCATCAATAGACGCATAGTACTGACATTGACACAAAACATGCCTGCACAAAATTGCACGCACACTACATATAGTACTACTAGCTACTAAAGCTACTAAAGCTCGGCTGCCAATACTGGCAATAGGCCACATCACTCCCAAAGGAGCCAGAGTCGAGGGCAGGGCAGAAATGGAGATGACAAGTTAGAATTTTCGTCTCTGCATTCAGTCAAACTTTTATTTCGGTTCGAGCAAAGCAACACAATGCTTTCAGTGTTTTTGCTTGTTTTTCTTTGTTTTTTTGTACTTGTCGTAAACCAAAAAAATTCCATAATTTTTGAAAAAACGGACCCGGTCGGCCGACCGGAAACACGAAATCTTTTTGTTGTGGCCTTATCTGGTGTTTGAGGTACACGAGTAGGGCCGAGAAAATCGATAAAACCAATATATCGATCGTTAATGATATTGGTTGATCGTTAGGAGTTATTGAATGATCGTTTCAGCCCTACAAGTTGTAGTGTAGGCTCACAGTGTGTTTTTCTTGAATGTTGCTATTTCTGCTGTTGCTGCCGCTGCTGTTACTACTGCTGTTGCTGCTGCTGCTGCTGTTGCTGCTGTTGCTGCTGCTGCTGCTGTTGCTGCTGTTGCTGCTGCTGCTGCTGCTGTTGTTGTTGTTGTTGTTGTTGTTGTTGTTGTTGTTGTTGTTGTTGTTGTTCAGGAATGCTATACCCGTGTATTGAAAGGTCACATCAAATTGGCGAGCACCACCTTTCCGGAAAAATGCCGAGGTACACACCGATACAGACATACGTTTACATCATGACTGTATTTTGCAGTTCATACTTGTTAGCGGTCAGTTTGCTACTAGTAAACTGTTACACACATTCAGGTGTGGGGGTGCTGCGTGCGTGTGGAATATGTACTGCGTGGTCACAATATTGAATGTACATGTATTGTATACAGTCAAACCTCATTAGGACGAACACTGATAAGGCGAACTTTCCTTTAGTACGAACTTGGGCCAATCCTATGGTTGGCCAGGCATCATATCCAGTCAAAATGATTCGTTTACGACGAACTCTGTACAGCGAACTTTCGTGAAGACGAACTAATTTCAAGCGTAATTTGAACAAAATCAGCGTGTAGTACGAACTTTCGGTCCCCGTGGGTGCATTGGCTGTAGTTTTTTTCCCGATAGGCTAGGCCTCTTGTAGTGGCAAAACATGTTACAAGGTGGAGGACTTGCTGTCATGAATTCATTGCACATTGTACTTACCTGTTGCTGGGTTTAATATGTTATAAAAAAAATGTTTTACATTCTACAGCATGCACCTTCACATAAATACAATCCGTATGATATGCATATACATTTTTTTTGTCAGGTCTGGATAAGAAGAACTCCCGGTAAGACAAAAAAATTTGTTCTGTCCCTTGAAGTTCGTCCTAACGAGGTTTGACTGTATCTTGTTTTTTTTGTTGGTATTATTTTAGTGTTGAAATGTGTATGTCTGTGTGTACCAATGGGTGTGTGCATGTTTGCGTGTAATGCGAAGCATATTACCGTATGATGTCTGCTTGAGTGCCTCTATGTATATTTGTATGTGCGATTGTGCGTGCGTATGTGTGCGTGCGTGCGTATGTGTGCATGTGTGTGTGTGTGTGTGTGTGTGTGTGTGTGTGTGTGTGTGTGTGTGTGTGTGTGTGTGTGTGTGTGTGTGCTCGTATTGCTCTTGTCGGTTCAGGTGCTTTGTTGGACACGCTGGCAAGAACAGCTCTCTGGGAGGTTGGTCTGGACTTTAACCATGGAACAGGTCATGGCGTTGGTGCATACCTCAACGTGCACGAAGGTGAGAGAAAACTATGTATACTGTCTCCATGGCTGCTCAATGCTGGATTCTCCATGGCTGCTCAGTGCTGGATTCTCCATGACTGCTCAGTGCTGGATTCTCCATGGTTACTCAGTGCTGGTGTCGTCTCGGGTTGGAAGCGAGCTGCCTCTTCTACGTTACCCTCGCCACGCCACACATCAAAGGACTAGTCAAATTGAGAGAGAGAGCTTTTCTTATACTTTACTTCAAGAGGCGACTGGAGAACTCAGAACTAACAACTAACGACTGACAACGAACGACTGACGGCTGACACTGAGACAACAGAATATATTATGGTGAAGGCGTACAACGGGGACAAGACGAGCAAGTGTGTACACAACGGGGACAGAAGACGGTGCAGCCGCATGTACGCACGAGTCAAAAACAGCGCAGCAGCATGTACCACGACTCAGCAGCATGTACAACAAAGAAACACAAAAGCAGCAGCATGTACGACAAAGAGCTACACGTGCAACCGCATGTACAACGAAGAGACACAAGCGCAGCCACATGTACAACCCCTATCCCCCGCCAAAAAAGGGCATCCACTCCTGTGGATGGAAGCAAAAGTGACGTGTATACTTGAAGACAGACCGGAGAAGAAGAGAGAAAGACAGGAGAAATGAAATGTGGAGCAACATAAACAGGCGACAATAAAACAGAAAAGAAGTGGGGCCACAACTGTTGAACGCATGACGAGTAGGCCAGGAGGGTTAACACCAGTCGGGAGCCCCGCAAAACTGTGCACCAATCAATCGGAACCTGCAAGCAACAGATTTTGCAGAGGACCCCGGCTGGCGAGCTGTTCGACCTGTGATTGTCCCTTTGGATCTTGATTCTTAGAACAGCACCAACCTAGTACGCCACCCATCCACCAGTCATGACAGACAAAATTACAAATGCAAGAGAAAAATGCAGCTTACGCGAGGTCGTTGTAACAATAGATGTCCACCAAGGGAACAACATCGGAGAAGTCCTCCAGGACAGGAGGCGTAGCCGGCCGCGGTGCAGGTGAGGAAGGTGCTGATAGTGCTGACAGAGATTCAGGTGACATGAAATGCGTTGTGTCCCAATACCGGTACCAAACCTTGACAGAAGTTTACTGTGGAAGAGTTTAGTCATCGGTAAAAGCTGCCTTCCGTTTTCTTGGCACAGCCTTTGGTCTAAGAGCTGCGTTTTGTGGCAACGTTGCGAGGAAGTGCTGCTCTACGCACGTTCAAAGACGATCCGAAGGAGATGGTATCGCAAGGAATTTTCTCTCCAAATTGTTGATCTCTGCGTGGATGGACTCCATGCCCTGCTCACCAAGAAGGGACAGGCCCATGCCGAAGTGATCCATACAGGGCACTACATGCTCCTCGAGAAGGTGTAACTTAGGTGTTAAATTGCCCAACTTCCTGGCGACTTTTTCCTGACGACAAGTGACAAGGAAAGTACTAATGTTGTCGACCAATGTGCCCTTTGTGCTGTTGGAAAGGAGGGTTCTGGTGGAGAAGATCGCTCTGCATGCTGCGTACCCAGAATGCAGACGATGGTACCTGTCCTGCAGGGTTTTAGCTGTCTGTGCAATATTTTGCAAGCTCAACTTCAGCTGCTGGTGTTGACGGTTGAAGACTGCGGCTGTTTACAACCTGCACTGGAGCAGACATCAACTCCTTGACCACCTTGGCTTCAAGAGCACGGTGGATGTGGTTGCCCACAAAGGCACCGGAATGGTAGGCTTGCCTTTTGATGTTGTATTTTTGCAACACCTGCTCAAGAGAAGAAAAGCAGGGACCAGCAACCTTGCCATTCTTTTCAAGTAGCTTTCAAACTCTGTTGAAAATGTTTGAAGGTCATTTCCTGACTCTTCTAGAGCCGTTTGTTTTTTCCTTCCACTGCACCTGCAATGCACCCGTCAATAGCTGTACTGACTGTACAGGCAGACCATGCTTTTGAGCATACAGTATAGCATACTGCAGCTGCTGTACAATGGCTTGGTGCTCTTGTTGAGCTTTGGCGAGAGTAGGGTTTTTTCTTCCACTAGATTTCGAGCCACCACTAGTGACAGGAAGGTGCTTTGGTCTCTTTCGGTCATTTCTAGGCCTGGACACTTTACTAGATCTAGATCTATGGCGTGTAGCTCAGTGCAGAAGGTATCGTAAAGGTATGGAAATATGCCAAAATCCAGATGCAGAACTGGAATACACACTTGCTCCAATGTAATGGGCAAAATACAATGCCTGATGACATTGTTGTGGTGCTTTGCGTTGTGTAAGACTGCACCAGAAGATGTGGAGGAAGTGAAATCTCTCGAGAGTGTGTCGAGGCTGCGATTGCTGACGAGAGTGCGTTGTTCTCTCTCCACTTACATGGCCTTCTTTTCGCAGTAGCAAGCAAGCAAGGACGCACCCCACTGGCGCCTGAAAGGCCATAAATTGCCGTAAGGAACTCGTAATCCCCAGACAAGACTAGTCTGATAACTCTCCCTTCCCATGCTGTGCGCAGCAAAGTCTCGACCTGTGGTCTGTAGCGGCCAAGTGCAGTTTCGAGATTGTCTGCAAGATCCTTGGCAGTAAAGAAGCCTAGTGGCACTGTGTTTTGAGGGGCTTTGGTGGTGGATGCATTCAGAATTTGGCAACCGAATTCGAAAGTACCACCACATTGGTCACCACCTTGGTCACCCCCTGAATTTCACCCAAATTTCATCACTTGGCATGCCAGCATGCCAGGTCAGCATCTCTGCAGACTTATGCAGGTCAAGGAGATGTGTACTGAAGGGCACAAGATCTTCAATATAAACCATTGGGGGGGGGGGGGGGTGCAAGAAAAACTTTGCCACCTCGTGCAGCAAAGGGAATCAGTCCTGTTTTGAACTTTGGCAAGTCTTGAAATGACTTGCGGACTGTGTGTTCGGACTGTGACCAATAGTCACCTCCTCGGCAACAGTCAAAGGGCTACGACGTAGCAAAGAAAGATTTGAAGACCGCAACGAAAATACTTCTGCTGTGTTCTCGAAAGAAGAAAACTGTTTCTCCAAGGAGCTCTTGTGATGGCTAAATATTTGTTTGCCACGTTGCAGTGATATGGGACGCGGGCTTTTCAGGCGACTTTTGAGTATAGAAATCAATGCAGAAATCTGCCAAACTGTGCAATTTGTTTTGAATCGGAGAACCTGATCAGTGAAGCCTGGTTAAGCCGGCCGCTCAAGAGATCGTAAAAATTGGTCCCCGTGTACAGGTGGTCTCCTTGTCCAAGGTCATTTTGATTGGGAATAACATGTCTTGGTCCTTGTGGTATTACCGCCATGGCTGGCAATCGCCCACACCACCTCTTCATAGGCTAGTGTCACGTGATTGTGAATAAATAATACTGATAAAATACTAGATACTATATACAGTCAGAAAGTGCAACAACTAGGCACAAAACTGACAGAGTACCCACCCAAGTTGGGTGGTGTGCTGCTTTGCTGCTTCGAATTGTAGTTAGACCGCTTTGTCAAATCGCCTACTGGTCTCGTCATCGTCCAGTGACAATCGACATTCTTTGTTCCGTTGGGACTGTAGCTTGTGCTCGTTTTCGTTGCGCTTGCCTTCCCCTCTTTGGTCTTTCCATAACCTTGAACCTTCCAAGTTGGAAGGCTGTCGGTTAGCGCTACGGAAATGTGTTGAAGCTAGGTGTCAGGACGTCGAATGTCTCAGTACTCTGTCAGTTTTGTGCCTAGTTATTGCACTTTCTGACTGTATATAGTACCTAGTTACAGTGGTGGAGAGTTACTCTTTACTCGTTTCCATATGTCCTTTTCCTTTCTACTTTTATTATTGGCTCAATACCCGAGTTTTAAATAAAATACTAATACTAATAAAGTAAGAAATAGCGGTCCTCTAGGACAGTTGGTCGCCTTGACAATTTTTCCTGTACACTACAGTCCATTTCAAAACTATAGACGCGTAGTGTTTTTGAAATATTTCAAATTTGGCTGGAACTTTTTGAGAATAGTTTTCGGAATATTGCTCAGGTCCGCTCCACAATTACTCTCATATAGTTTCTAAACCATTGGATAACAGACGCCCAAATTTGAAAAATTTATGCACAAAGTGATCACAGATTTTATGTGGTATAGATGCTGGCATAACGGTTTTTGCCTAGGTACGCGTCTATAGTTTTGAAATGGACTGTAGCACCTGTCAAGGTGACCGCTTTGATGAGGCGACCACTGCCCTAGATAGCCAGTTGAACCGCGACCAAGAAGTTTCATACGCAGTGGATCAGGGCACCACCTTTATATGAAGCTTAAGGGTCCAGTGTGTGGTTGGCTTAGGCGAGTTCACTTTGTTTGGTTGGTTGCACATGTAGGTGAAAGTAATGGGGGGAGGCATATAGTACTGTGGACTCCACTCTTCAATAGTCACTCTACTTGTACTGGAAGTTGTAGCACAATCACATCATGTACACTTGGCAAAATGTGCTGATTGTCTTGATCTGTGCTCGTATGTGATGGTGTGTATGTGACGTGTGTGTGTGTGTGTGTGTGTGTGTGTGTGTGATGGTGTGTATGTGATGGTGTGTATGTGATGGTGTGTATGTGATGGTGTGTATGTGATGGTGTGTATGTGATGGTGTGTATGTGATGCGTGCGTGTGTATGTGATGCGTGCGTGTGTATGTGTGTGTGTGTGGTGTGTGTGTGTGTGTGTGTGTGTGTGTGTGTGTGTGTGTGTGTGTGTGTGTGTGTGTGTGTGTGTGTGTGTGTGTGTGCGTATGTGCGCACACGTGTGTGTGTGTGTTTTGTGTGTGTGTGTGTGTGTGTGTGTGTGTGTGTGTGTGTGTGTGTGTGTGTGCGTGCGTGTGTGTGTGTGCGTATGTGTGCACACATGTGTGTGTGTGTGTGTGTGTGTGTGTGTGTGTGTGTGTGTGTGTGTGTGTGTGTGTGTGTGTGTGTGTGTGTGTTCATCAGGTCCACAAGCAATAAGTCCCCGTGCCACTAAAGATGCCGGTCTTCAAGCCGGTATGCTTGTCACCGATGGTAAGTGAAATCACAACGTACAGCGTAGATGTATTTTGTTCATCACACCGTACATCTTGTCCTTGTTGGCATGTAGTGTTGTGGATTTTCGATTGCATTCTTGAGTGCCTGGGTCATTGGGACTCACTGCATGGCTTAGAGTGTGTGATAGAACTGTCTGGGTCACTGCATGGCTTAGAGTGTGATAGAACTTTCTGGGTCACTGCATGGCTTTAATAGAGTGTGGTAGAACTGTCTGGGTCACTACATGGCTTAGAGTGTGATAGAACTGTCTGGGTCACTGCATGGCTTGCAGTGTGATAGAACTGCCTGGGTCACTGCATGGCTTGCAGTGTGATAGAACTGTGTTTGCTGACAGTGGGCACCGGTATGTCTGCAAGCAGCACTCTAGTGCTGATCATGGCTATCATTTCTGTGCGTGTGCATGTGTGTGTGTCCGTGTGCATCCGTGTGTGTGTATGTGTGTGTGTGTGTGTGTTCTTTCTCCGTTGTGTCTCACAGAACCAGGCTACTACGAGGCTGAATCATTCGGCATACGCATCGAGAATGTCTGTGTTGTCGTTAAGAAAGATACCAGGGTATGATACTCCCTCACCCATGTCCCCACTTCCCTAACCCGTGTCCCCACTTCCCTTACCCGTGTCCCCACTTCCCTTACCCGTGTCCCCACTTGCCTAACCCGTGTCCCCACTTCCCTTACCCGTGTCCCCACTTCCCTTACCCGTGTCCCCACTTCCCTTACCCGTGTCCCCACTTCACTTACCCGTGTCCCCACTTCCCTGACCCATGTCCCCACTTCCCTTACCCGTGTCTCCACTTCCCTGACCCATGTCCCCACTTCCCTACCCGTGGCTTCTTTTATCTACCGTCAACCAGGACTGGAAGGGATGTGTGTCGACAGGGTGGCGGGGCATGGCAGGGCAGGTGGCAGGGCATGGCAGGGCAGGTGGCAGGGCATGACAGTATAGAAAAGTGCAGCAGCACTCATCACTCCACTGGCTTGAGTATCTTATCCCTGCTTTTCTTGTCAACAGCCTGAAGTGAATTGTCTCAAGAAAATGATTGATGAAACCTTCACGATTGCTGTGGTCAACTTAAAGAAAGACGGATAGCTAACGCCATTTTGCATCATGGCATTCGTATCACTGTGCTACTTTCAGGGTATGTACGTGTTGTTATTGACGCATGTGTGTGTGTGTGCATATGTGTGTACGTGTGTGTGTGTGTGCGCGCGCGTGTGCGCGCTTGCGCGCGTGTGTATGTGTGTATGTATATGTACGTGTGTGTGTTTGCGGTTGGGGCACGCTGATGTGTGTTTCTCATTGTCACCCTGCAGTTCATGTTCAATGACCGAGACTACCTGACTCTGAGGCCTATGACACTGGTAAGGGAAATACAGATTTGTGTTGGGTTTCAGTTCCGGTTATGGCAACACAGAATTGGATTGAGTCTTTTTCTTCAGATTCTTGGCGTTTTGTTGATTTTTTGTATTGAGATTTTGTATCATAATAATATTATGACACAAAATCTCAACAAAATCTCAATAATATTATTATGTAAGCACATTTGCTTTGCCCGTACAAGAGGCCTATGACACTGGTAAGGGAAACACATGTGATAACTACTGTCACTGTTGAAAGTCTGATGAGCCGAAAGTTTAACCATTTACAAAATTTCCCACTTAGGGAGCATCTCATAAGTTCGCACTTTTTTTGTAAACGTAACGCATTTCGAATAGACTTTACCCCCCTACCTCCCCCACTATTTGAAAGTCTTATCGCACATTTTCAGTGTAGATCTACTGTACTGTACATGTCCATGCCATGGTATGCACAATCATGTACATGGACATGGACATGGACATGAATGTTTTGCTAGTGTCTAAGTGAATGGCATACAGTAGTACCGCATCTACTGAGTACAAGTAAGTAAGTTACATACTTAGTTCAATCAATGACATGTACACGCACATAAACAGAGTTCCTCCACAACGACTGTACTGCTGTAAAAGCTGGCCAGGTAGGTCTACAGGGTTTGATCAGGCTGGTGTGACATTTGACACCTCTGAGTAGCCTGCATGCGTGTTTTGTAGTGTTAGATCTACACCTAAAACACACCGCGTAGGCCGTAGCATGCTGCACACCGGCGTAGGCCGTACCCTGCTGTCTGGAGCAGTCTAGCACATGCACAGCACTGTACACATCCAGAAAATGTGCGAACTGTCATTTTTCTATCCGAAAAGGGCGCTACCCCCCTACCCCCGTTTCGAAATGCGTTACGTTTAGAAACAAAATGCGAACTTATGAGATGCTCCCTTAACGGGCACACGTTTTAACGACCCTGCCATCACACACCAGTCTTATAATTATTTCTCCAGTGCAGAGGAGAGAGAGAGGGAATAACAGACGTGTAACGTTTCTTGCGTTAACAATGGATTCTTTCTCGTTATACCGTTAGACTGTGTGCCCCGTCGGTAGTGCATAGTATAGGGAGGTAGTAATGTGATGGACTCGGATGGAGAGCCAAGGATTAATTTATAGAAAAGAAAAAGGATCAAGGAACTACAAGTTACGCTTTAACTTCGGTCAGTGTCGTGCAATGTTATCGCATGAGCTGATTGTTTAGTAACTGGTGGTGTTAGTGGACATTATAGCATAACTTGCAGTTCCTTGGTCCTTTTTCTTTACTATAAATTAGTACTATGCTGATGAACAGTACCCGTAGTCTCATACAGTAGTAGCTACTTACCTGTATGTGAAATACTAACTACAGTCAAACTGTCTAAGACGACAACTCAACGGACCTCCAAAACCTGGTCTCCTTATCCAGGGTCACTTGACTGGAAATAGCATCCCTTGGTCCTGGTTGCAGTGGCCTTCTTTAACAGGTGGTCGCCTTATCGGAGTGGTTGCCTTGACAGGCT
Source organism: Sycon ciliatum (assembly GCF_964019385.1). Taxonomy (NCBI): domain Eukaryota; kingdom Metazoa; phylum Porifera; class Calcarea; order Leucosolenida; family Sycettidae; genus Sycon; species Sycon ciliatum. Next base: position 41,031,958 of record NC_088646.1, on the reverse strand, counting down.
CTACTGTATGCATGTACATGTACATGTACGGTCAACCTCGTGAGAAACCACCTTGTGTATAACAATAACTTGCTAGTAGCGACACAATCTTCCAACCCAGTGACAAGTTGACTGCCTATTGTCAACCTCACGACGAATGGCTGGCTAATGATGCTTTTCTGAGTTTTCTCATGCACAATCGACGACGATCGTTATTCGCAGGGGTTGACTGTAGTACGGTACTGCACATTACTCCTAGTCTGATACAGGAGTAGTATGTGTCGGGCGGGTTTTGGTGCAGGGCCATCCCCCAGCCCAAGAACCTAGTATTAAACTTACCGGTACTGGGTAGGCGCACTGCTGGTTATACTCTCGACATGACATGCACAGTAGTGTTGGGCACCGAAGAATGACCAGCCTAGAATTTCACCAAGCACAGTATACTAATGTATACACGGCAACTCATCTGTGCATAGACCGTAATACATGAGAATAAGAAGGGTCTAGGCTAGGAGGCTGACCTCCAGTTCTTCGGCGACCCACACTACTGTGTTGAAGTAACTTACAACATTCTATAGAGATTAGCAGTTATAACTTATAAGCCAAATGTGTTTTGGGCACCCCGCCACTATTCAAATTGGCGCTGCTCTTCACTCTTCACTTTATCGTATTCTTTCAACGTTTTAGTCTTACACCGTTTAATACCGGGAACAGTGAAAGGGTGTGGAAGCCGATTTGAGTTGCGGTCGTTTGCCCAAAACACATGTGCCTCTGACATGAAGGCTGCAGGAAGCATTCGAACGAATCTTGAAGAAACTTTCAATCGCATGAAAGACTGCCAACTTTAAGCTCTTCGCCACAAGCATTACGACGTAGGGAATTCCCCTAGCCAGTTGTCATGATTTCTCTTCAAGTGAAATACAAGAAACCAGAACAAATGGATCTCAAGGCCGCTTCGCAATACAACTTTTTGCGACGCAACATGCGGCACCTGCGACGAGCTGCGACAGTGACATGCGGTTCACAATGTGTGTTGGTGTTTGCGACATCCTTTAATATGCACTGGTACTACTCTACACTTGGTATTAGATGCACTGGTACTACTCTACACTTGGTATTAGATGCACTGGTACTACTCTACACTTGGTATTAGATGCACTGGTACTACTCTACACTTGGTATTAGATCATCCAATACTAGTAGTACAGTACCAGCACCAGATATATTGTTTCATGCTGTCAAACCAACAACATACTCTACACGTGTACTGCACGTGCACCCAGGGTAGAAACTGTACTCCATTTGTGTACGTCGCACGTCGCATGTCGCAAAAGTTGAACTTTCTTCATTATATCTGCGACAGGTATTTTGCAACTGTACGTGACAGCTTGCGACAGGCATTTCCTTGTCGCAACTGTCGCAAATCGCGTTTTGCGTCGCAAAAAGTTGTCTTGTGAATCGGCTTATAGAATCCTACTGGTGATAGTAGAACTTAAAGTGCAAGTAAGGGACTGTCACCATTTATCACGACGTATTAAACATAAGGTAATTGGGGGGGGGGGGGTAGCGTATAACGACTCGTATGCGCACAGAGCGTCTGTGAGCGAACCCATCATTTGTTGTGCTTATCAAAATGACTTGACTATGTGCTGCATGTGTGTGTGAAGTATCGCTGTTCCGAATAAGAGCACTTGCTATGTGCTGCATGTGTGAGGCATGAGTGTTCCGAATAAGAGCACTTGCTATGTGCTGCATGTGTGAGGCATGAGTGTTCCGAATAAGAACACTTACTCCCCCAGCTAATCTTAATGCTAGTAGTTAGTCACCGCAGTTTGGGTTCAATGGCAACTCCAGTTTGGGTTCAATGGCAACTCCAGTTTGGGTTCAATGGCAACTCCAAAGTCACAACGAATCAGCTAACTTCCGTACCGCCCACGAGGCAACACCACCATAACATTCAATAGGCGTATTGCTTGAACTGCTGCAAGAGAACCGCAAGTATGTCTGCAGCAAAGTGTTCTATTATTCCACGGAGAAAGCTTCTACTGATCTTGCTCAACCCTTGCAGCTGATTGGTGCCTTCCTCCTACCATCTTGACCATGTTCACCATACTTGTCTACAGCTAGGCACGTGGTGGCATGACTGTATGAACTATAGTACACACATGCTGTGCCGTGCATGATGGCTGATTGTATGCCTAGCTCTCAGTCGTAAACCAGCCTCCATGCCCTCCATGCCCTCCGTAGTTCCATGTGTGTTTATCTGCTTGATGCCTGCGTGACCCATGCCTGCGTGACCCATGCCTGCGTGACCCATGCCTGCGTGACCCATGCCTGCGTGACCCATGCCTGCGTGACCCATGCCTGCGTGACCCATGCCTGCGTGACCCATGCCTGAGTGACCCATGCCTGCGTGACCCATGCCTGCGTGACCCATGCCTGCGTGACCCATGCCTGCGTGACCCATGCCTGCGTGACCCATGCCTGCGTGACCCATGCCTGCGTGACCCATGCCTGCACGAACGACGTAAGTAGCAGTCTAAGATGTTGCGGACGTACCTATACCCTCTAATGGACAGTGACTTCTTCATTATCATTCTGCCATCATGAATTTGGATGCGTAGCCAGGATGGACCGGCGGACTAATGTAGTTTTTGACAGAGGAACCTATCGTTCACATGCTGCAGTATAGTTGACAAGTTACTCCGCTAGTTCACTGACCTCTTGTCACCTCCACTAGTTCACTGACCTCTTGTCACCTCGCCAAGTCGCATATTGCACAACGCTCCAGGTCGCTGTGCGGTGATTTGAGACAAAGAGGTCCTCTTATGGCTTCGTGCTGTAGTTTGATTCTTTGTAAGACAACCACCCCGCTCTTTCTCGCTCCACATACACCGACATAACGACATGGACCCAGACAACAGAGGCAGGAGCACACAGAGTGGGGGTAGTAGGCCGCAGCCAGATGTGAACCGGAATGCAGAAGAAACTAGGAGCAACAACAGGGGGACAGGCCCCAGGAGGAAAGAATGAGTACATTCACCTAACATAAATAAGCCAGGACAAGCACCACTTGGGACCGTCAGATTAATTTCTCTGGACCGAGCCAGCCGGGGAAAAAACCCTCGCGCCGACGGATGCACGAATGAGGGAAAAACCGGGTGTATAACCCCAAGTGGCAACATGGCAGCATAAAAACAGGCACAACATATCTACAGCCAAGAAAGAAAAGGAAAGAAGATGGGCAGACATGAAGGGTGGGAGGGTGGGGACACTGGTGAGATACAAAAAACTGACTGAAGGAGTCAGGCAAAAAGAACAGCAACAAAAAGAGAAAACATCAGATTCCATATTCGCAAGAAAAATAATTTATTTTGTTGCGTGAGAAATCATTTCATCTTGCCATGAAGCTTGGCAAAATCGTACCGGTCATCTTCTAGCACAAACTCCCCCCCCCCCCCACAGCAGGTTATAGTTAGTACACTGTGGTGAGATTGTGTAGAAGTGTGTCCGTGGACTTTCTGTGGACTTGATTTGCTTGCTGCGCGCGTACGTGTGTGTGCGTGCGTTTGTGTGCGTTTTCTGCTCGATTCAGGTACCATATGAGACGGATCTGATGCTGACGTACCTACTGACAGCTGATGAGGTGAGAACTGTACATTACTATGACTAGGACCATAGCTGAGCAATCGTAGGAAATTGGGGATACAGCAACAGCAGCAGCAGCAGCAGCGACAACAGCAACAGCAGCAGCAGCAACAGCAGCAGCGGCGGCAACAACAAAAGCAGCAACAACAGCAGCAGCAGCAGCAGCAACAACAGCAGCAGCAGCAGGCACTTGTAAACCTCCAGACTAAGCTTTACTGTATGCTTGATGCAGACGGCAACTTGCTTGGCATCAGTCGTATTGACTGTAGTCATGTCGAGATTACCAGTACTATTTCTAGTCCCTTTCCTGATCTTTGTCATAGTTTGTGTTAACGACTGCAGGGGTGTATGTCTACTTGTACTTGATGTTCCAGTATAACGTTGTGTGCATGTTGTGTGGTGCTTGTGGGGGTGCTTTGTACGTGCTTTGTGCGTGCTTTGTGCGTGCTTTGTGCGTGCTTTGTGCATGTTGTGTGTGCATGTTGTGTGTGCATGTTGTGTGTGCATGTTGTGTGTGCGTGTACGTGTGTTGTTTGTACGTACCCAGATTGAGTACATCAACACATATCATTGGGAATGCCAGCAGCAGGTCATACCTCTGCTAAATGAGAAGGACGATACCGACACCATCAGGTGGTTGCTACACAAAACTAAGGTCATTGGATAAAATGCACCACAGGTATGCTGCTTCAAATCTTTATCCTCGCCATGTTGTTGTTGTTGTTGTTGTTGTTGTTGTTGTTGTTGTTGTTGTTGTTGTTGTTGTTGTTCTCATAGTCGTCACGCTAACTTGACGTACATTTGTCAGACCATTGTACTGGGAAACTTCGAGATGGAAAACCCCCGTGAAAATGCAGAAATTATCAAATTACAGAAGGCAGTGGCTGCGTTCGATTACACACTTGAATCTATTTATGAACGGAATCTCGCCGTTCGATTTCATGTCATGAGCCCTGGAATCGATTTGGAATCCATTCACCCTATTCACATGAGGTGTTGTGAATAGCTCGAATCGATTCATGAATGAATTCATGAATCGATTCGCGGACATAATCGAACGCACTCAGTACTGTATAAGCAGAAAATTTCGTCGGTCAATAATATAATTTCGTCGGTCAATAATATAATTTCGTCCAACTCCAAAGAAAGGGAGTTCGTCCGGTTGTAAATTTCGTCCATGGATCATAAGAGTGTATTGAAAAGCTGGGCAAATCAATATTAGTCCGGCATTTAATTTAGTCCAACAGCTCGTTGGACGAAAAAGACTATTTCTGCTTGTACAGTAGGTAGAGAGAACCCCCCCCCCCCCCCCCCCCATAAATGGATCACACTTTGAGTTTTTTAAGAATTTTTTCTGCAATCCCCTATGGAATCATCTTCCAATTATGTTTCTGAAGTTTTTTTTGTCCAAAAAGCAAGCCATAACAGGAATAGGATTTCGACCAGGTTTTGCCCCAAAAGCACTGAATTGGGAAAAACCATAAAAATTCAGGCCGTTTGACCCCGCCTGCAACAGTGCATTGTGCGGTTCGAACCCCAGTTCAGGTACCCTTTTTGGACCCTTTTTCAAATTTCAAATCTTGCAGCACTGCACTGTGTACGATGAAATCACGAAAAATCGCCAAATACGGGAGCTCACCAGAGCCAGGGCCCATCTTTTTATGAATGGACTGTAAACGTCTCGAGCAAAGCAAGGGATGTGACTTGCAATTGATTGTGATGTCCTGCTTTAATATGTGAATAATTATTGAAACAATGTGGCTCAGATTCGATCAAAAATGAGTGAGTTACAGCTTGTTGAAGTCATCGACGGACAGTCGTCGATTTTTGACTGGCCGGTCGGATAAGGGTTTTTAAAAAGGTTACAAACGGGTACCTGGTCAATTTCTCGATTTAGGGAGTACATTGTACTCTAGTGCTCTGCATCTAGACCCTGTGTGGTGTGTGTGTGTGTGTGTGTGTGTGTGTGTGTGTGTGTTTGTGTGTGTGTGTGTGTTTGTGTGTGTGTTTTACAACGCAAGAGTGTGGCATGTTTAGAATCTTGATTTTCCACGTATTTGATTCCTGTTTTGCGTGACCCAACTGAAACCTGCAGGTTGCCATCAAGGTGTTCTCACAGCTGATCACAGCTGATCACAACTGATCACAGCTGGTTTTCCGAAATATTTCATCCTACTTCGCTTAGTTAGTTTTGTAGCGTATGCAGCTGTTTTTAAAATTAATCGTCTCGTGATGCCTTTCCTTTTATTTTTTTCTTGTCACAACAATACAATACAATACTATACTATGTCAATACATCATGTCGATACAGCAAAATACTTTTGAACTTTGCAGTGCCTGGTACACACTTCCTTATTTGGGCTGATAGCATTCACAATTATCTTCTCTTTGTCAACTTTGACAGTAGGTAGGTGTGGATGTAGATCCCTCTGCAGCATGTACTAGGGAGATGCTGCTGCTGCTCTTGCTGTTGCTGTTGCTGCTGTTGCTGCTGTTGTGTTCTTTATTTGAATTCGCAAACCGAACGCACAGAACTGTCCTGTGATTAGGGAGCGAATGATGAGCGTCAGATCACTATGCCAACAGAAGATCTCGGGGCCAAATCAGACAGAATAAAAGTTGTATTTTCACAGCACTAGCTCAAAAAGGAGAGTGACAACTAACAAACACTTGAAACAGTTGGGGCACACATGATAATTATGACGATTGTCTATATAAATCAATGCACGGTGGAAGATTTTTATTTTAAATTACTAATGGCAGGGGTGATGATGACGGGTAGGACGATTGGTTTAATGTCCTTCAATTATTTTGCCTATGTGGAATTGCTGTTTTAGTCATTTTCCTTTATACCCTCTATGAGCCCAGGATTAGAAGGAACGAAAATGTTTGGTTCAGAAAATCTTCGATTTGTTCTTCTACGTGTAGACTGGTGTGGACAGCGAGTAACGTTAGATGCATGACAGAACATACCGGTATTTATAGTGTTAATCACACATTGGTTTTTTCTTCTTCTTTTGGGTTACATTTTTTCCTTTTCTGGTTTTCTGGGTTTTCATTTGCGTTGTGTTTCTTTTGCCCGTAAATGAGGCTTGTTTCAGAACAGAATGATGCATGACAGCTGTGCTTACTGCTTTCACAACATTGACAATAACCGGACTGGGTCGTCAGTAGGAGAGGTGACACAGCAAAACTGCTCACCAGAGAACGAAATAGTGGCAGAAGTCTAAGTGAGCAAGTCATCCAATCCCGGGCCAGTACACAAGAGATAATAATTATGGTTGTGCACCAAAAAGTTCGTGTGTATGTGTGTATGTGTGTGTGTGGTGGATACCAGGCTAAAATTAGTGGCGGTCAATTCATCAGCCTTGCAAGCTGTTGAATGGTGTAATCCCAGCACAAGTTGCTATGTCTAACATACTATAGTACTAGCTGTTCGCTATCATCGCTTCCGCGATGGGCAGGTCTGAGGTGTGTAGGTAGGTACATTTTTATTTGAATTCGCAGAACCAAAACGGGCGGTGTCGCCCAATTACATGGAAGCGAATGGAAACAGTAAAATATTGTAGGAAATAGCCTAACACGATAGCAGGGTGTAGTACAAAGCAAAGAACGCTCAGTCAATGAATAACGTTAACGTTAGAATACAACAACGGGGAGGCGGTAAACAGCACATGACTGGTACTGTGGAGTACCGCAAACGTTCAAAGATTCCTGTAGTGTTCAGTAGTGGGTGCTACTGCTAGCAAGACAGAACGGGAGGCAGTGTGTGTGTGTGTGTGTGGTGTGTGTGTGGTGTGTGTGTGTGTGTGTGTGTGTGTCTGTGTCTGTTGGCTCTGGGTTCCCAGTACTCAGTAGCCATGGTAGCCGAGGCTTGTTAAAAGTAACTCCAATTTCACTTCAAGGTACCAGTGCATCTAGTGTCTGCTTCTATCAAAGCAGCGTGCTGTCTGGTTACCCCAGCAAGTGTAGGGTGTGCATAGGTAACTGTCTTGGCCGTTTTATGCCGATGTACTCCGTGTGGTGTAGACCAGGTGTGCATTGGTGGTCGATTCACATGGCTTCGCCAGTTGTGTGGATTAGACAGTTACTTGGCGCAAGCCTTGATCTGTCTCATTCAGATCTTGTTCGCTATCGTTGCTAAGAGAAATGTGGGTGCACATCCAGTGCATTTAAAACAGATTTGCGTGCTTCTCTTGCGACGGGCATATACATGGTAAATACATGGTGTGTGTGTGTGTGTGTGTGTGTGTGTGTGTGTGTGTGTGTGTGTGTGTGTGTGTGTGTGTGTGCGCGCGTGTGTGTGTGTGTGTGTGTGTGTGTATATTGTGTCTGTCTAATGTTGAAGCTGACCCCATTCCTGTGACCAATGGTTTGCATCAGGGTAACGTGCAGAAATTCTGCAATCCGAGGAATCGCGGAATTTACGGGGGACAGTCCACTACAGGAGGCACAGGGAAATCTGCCACCTCTCTCTACAATTACCATGATTACAAGAGGATAGCGTCCCTCATCACCGACAAGACCGGAGGGGCTTACAGTGCCGTCATGGCCTCAACCCGGTGCCAGATCAGCTTTGCCTTGGTCCGATCCAGTGTGATGTGCCTGAGGGCCTAGCGCTGCTAGGTGGCTCTACGCACCTGTTATGTCTTTGCTGCGGACTCAGCTGCTCTTGTTGTTGCTGAGGCGGCTATCCCCTGTTGAGGTCGATTGCCGGGCCGGCCGGGCTCATTTATTATAGACTGACGTGTATGTTCTGAGATTGTTCTCATATTTTTCTGCTTTTCTTGTCATTTTGCTTCTTGCCTTTTAGTTTTCTTTTGTTCGCGGAGAAGGCGGAGAGCCCGAACGTGCCAGTTATAAAAAAAATACATAATAAAATCGGAAATAACGCCCGGGCCCATATTAGCGCCCAGGCCCAAATTGATGCCCATGTTCTGGACCTTCACTAACGTTTCCACCCAGGGCCTTATTTTAAAAGTTATTACGGGCTTTTACGGTATTCCATCCAGAGTATTAAATTTTATCCAGGGTATTCCATCAAGGGTATTTTATCCAGGGTATTCCATCCAGAGTATTAAATTTTATCCAGGGTATTCCATCAAGGGTATTTTATCCAGGGTATTCCATCAAGGGTATTATATCCAGGGTATTCCATCAAGGGTATTTTATCCAGGGTATTCCATCAAGGGTATTTTATCCAGGGTATTCCATCAAGGGTATTTTATCCAGGGTATTCCATCAAGGGTATTTTATCTATTTGTAGGGTATTCCATCAAGGGTATTTTATCCAGGGTATTCCATCAAGGGTATTAACTAGGGTACCATATGAACATTACATACACCTGGCTCGAGACAAACACTGAATTGGAAAACAAGAAAGATAACAAAACGACAGGAAGGACGAAGATACCTACGACTAAAACACAGAAGTTGAGGGTTGACAGAACAAACCACTATTGAGACGGGGCCGACTATCCAGCACCGCCGTTGTTTAGGTGGGGCGTTGTGAACACCGCCAACCAAAGGCAAGGCTCCTCGCTATTAAAAAATAAAATAAAATTTCTGAAATTCAAAAGCACAAAAAACCCGCATGGTTAGACAAGATCAAGTCAAGAGATTCAAGAATAATAACAATAATAATGGGAGATACACGCTAGGAGATGTGTGTTCTCAAAGATGCTATTAAAACAAACAGGCTTGGGCAGCAGTAGCAGGACGGCAATCATGCCGCTAGCGGCCAGGACACTGCATGGCAGCGTGCTTGGCGTAAGAATGGCACACGGAACAGCGGCGAAGAGATCTTGCATCAATAGCAGCTATGTACAGCAGTAGCCGCTATGTACAGTAAGAGCATAGGTGAGTAGTGGCAAGCAAAGGGGGGGGGGGGGCACGGGGCACACAATCCAGCAAGGCGATCAATAACTAAATACAAGCATTATCATTCGCAAAGTCCCGTGGATTCGCACAGCTACCGTACAGCAGCATGTGATGGTGAAGCTAAAGATATCAACAGTACAATCATGTAGAGTGCGTATTCGGTAGCGCTCTGAGTACGTGAATACGAGAAAGCATGCATGCAAGTGGAGCACTGTCGAAAAGGATCAGTGGTTTTGTCAGCCATGCCACTCACTGACAACAACGATGCTATGCAGTTATTAGATCTGGTTATGTGGAGAGACGCAAGAGAACAGCAGACGGTGACGTGTGACTGGTTGCATGTAAGCAAAGCACCCCCGTCTAAAGACGAAACTAGCGTTGTGACTAGCCATTAGCACACTGCATAACTTGTTACTCACTGTCCACTGTGCAAGAAGACAAGGCAAGCATCGCCATGACTAACTGCTGCTAGTACACTGCATATGCATTGTCCACTGTATCAATCAAGGAATAGACGTTCACTGTATTAATCAAGGAATAGACGTCCACTGTATCAATCAAGGATAGATACTACATTTTTCACTGGGCCTCTATCCACTGTACCAATCAAGGAATAGAAGGCATATCGAGCACATCAGTAGAAAGAAGATAATCCACACTCTCCAGCTGGCGTTGTTCTTGATTGCCTAGAAGTATAAGGAACAAGTGGAAAGGGACATATAAACTGGAATACACTGTACATGTACTTATACAACAGTATCAACTTCATTTCTAGTAAATCAACAATATATGGGCAGAGCTGTGAAGCAAACTCATACCCAATGTGAAAATCCCCAACGACAAAACAACTACTTGTAGGAAGGAGACTTTGCGGAGGACTGCGAGCAGCTGTGTACCTACCAGTACGTTACTGAGCTGCTAGTATGCCACGGCAGTCTGCAAGTACATTCTCAGGCTCTCTCAGGACAAGCTGTTACCCACAGACTTGAAATAGCAGTGCATGTTTATACGTTGCTAATAATATACATGTGGGTCCCTATAACAGGTCGGCCCCTATAACGGGTCGGCTCCCTATAGCAGGGCGGGTTTGACCAAAAAAGGAAGTCATGCAAGTGCACACATGACGTCTTGACTGGGTCCTCTGAGTGCAAGGGGTCCATGACCTTGTATAACGGAAATGGAAGAACCAGGAAATCCTCATTGACCCCATGACCCCGGGACTCAATTTCGCACTCACACGAAAACAGGCAACGGAAGGAACTATTGATCTTGTGAAAGAGATGAGGGATGGGTTATACCAAGACTACTATTACTATTAATGTATTATACTGAAGCGAAGATGGATATGGAAGAATAGGGGGAGAGCATGATGGAGGCGGAGGGCAGTGGAATTGCAGTAGGGAAAACGAGCAGGGTAAAATCTAAGACAAAAGATCGAAATGCAGAAACGTTTTGGGCAGGCCTAGATGAGTGTATACTAGTTTGCAAGGCAAGAGCTCTGAACAAAGCGTGGGGAGCAGCGAGGCTAATGAAACAGCTGGTAGAAGATGGAAACTATGGAAGTCTTAATGAACAACGTATCAAGAAAATTATTGAGAGATTCTTCTACGAGGATGGCGCACTCTATTACAAGTCAAACGAGCTAAACGTTGCGCACAGGAAATGCATCTCAAGGGAGGAATTGATCAGCAAGATTGCAGAAGAACATAGTATCAAGAGTAGATAAACAAGAGTGTGCAACTCCGGATCTCTCCTGCACAATCTGCAGATACCCCACGCCCACGGCGGAATTTTTTGTTTACGTCACCTTTTTTCAGAGAAACGCGGCTTTGCCGCAGAGCAGTGTGAGAGCACGTGCTGGGCACCGACCTTGTAGTGTAAAGCCCAGCCAAGTGCACGAGGGAAAACTCTCCAAAAGGCTCGCAGCGCGTGCGTCGTCGAAAAGATTAAGTCAACAAAAAATTCCGCCGTGGGCCAACCCATCCGCGAGTTGCACACTCTTGTTTATCTACTCTTGATAGTATTGATCATCGGGGACCCGAGACGATATACGAATCATTACGGTGTTCGTATTATCCTATCATCCGAGAGACAGTCCGAGAGACAGTCCTGCAACTGCTGCGCCAAACACTCGAATGTGAGCACTGTGCCCGACAGAATCCTTTGCCCAAGACAATGTTGGCGATGGGTGGTGCCATCAGAGCCAGCCGATTCGCGATGGGTGGTGCCATCAGAGCCAAAACTGCGAAGGAAGTGTGCCGCGTGATCCTTTCTGCAATGTACTTGTACGGACCTCCAAGAATTCTCCAAACGGACAACGGGAAAGAATTCAACAATGGTGATTTGTCGGCACTCATGGACGAGATGAGGGCACAGAAGATCAACGGCCGACCGTATCACCCACAAAGTCAAGGCCGGGTAGAGCGCTTCAACCAGACACTGGCGCAATTCCTAAGACGTGACCTGCTGGAAGATATAAATTGGCCTGATCGTCTGCCGCTGTTTTACTACAGCTACAAAAACCGCGTCCACAGAAGCCTACACGGGAAAACTCCGTACGAGATGTATTTCCAGAAGCCAAACTTTTCCTTGTTTCGCAAGCAGGAGCGCTGTAATCTGACCACAGATGAGAAGGACTTTCTCCAGTGTCAGGGAAACCTGAACTTGGCCGATGAAGCAAATGACAATGATGAGGTCGACGATGAGGACGTTCCTTTAGGCCAGCAGGAGCCACAGCCGACAGCACCAGAGACAGGAGCAGCAAACCCGCTCGAGCTCGCATGGACGCCAGAGGAATTTCCATTTGAGCATGCTGTAGGAGACGTTGTTCACTACAAGAAAGCTGTAAACCTAGGCGGAGCAGCCGGCACAGCGGCACTGATGACGCAGTGGCATAGGGGGAGCGTAGCTGCTTTGCGTCGAGAGAATTTCTTCCGCTTGTACGACATTGTCGACACCGACGACTCGCCAGTCGGCTCCTTTGCTGGTAGTCATGTCAGGAACGCACCAACCCAGGCATCCATCGAGCCACGAGACCGAGAAGGACGGTCAACTTCCACGGCTTCCAGAAACCAAACGAAGTAACTCCTTGTTTCGAAACAGTAGGTGTTTGATCTCCTTCCTAAATACACGCATGCGTGTTTACTCTGTACATGTGTAGATTCTGCACTGCACGTGGAGCGCAACGGCATTATTTTATTGTTTAGATTACGGGAATATTCTGATATGCATTGCGTAACCATAACCTTTAGTTGATCCTCTGATCTTCAGTTCTCCTTTATTTAGTTGACCTTCTACATCTGCTTTTTTTGCTTATTTGAAGCACAGAGTGTACATGACGCTGTGTACTCTGAGCTAGCTATTATTTTGCGTCTATAAGTATAAGGCATACGACATGCACCTCTTGCACTGCACTCTGAGCTGTCCATATATGCGACTCAAACCGACCCGCTATAGGGAGAACACCCAAACCGACCCGTTATAGGAACAGGCCTGCTGCTGGGTCCATCATACATACCTCTCTCATGTTCTCATTGCCTAAAGTCACATTCTCTGTCGACTCCACAACGTCATCAGCAACTCTGTCAATTAAATCAGCCTAGCAACAGCAACGCAAACACCAGCCACACAAGCAGCAGTGGCGGTAGCAGCAGCAGCAGCAGCAGCAGCAGCAGCAACAAGAATACATCAGATAAAACTGCTGAGTGCACAACGAATGTATGGTGTGCAGCAGACGCTGCATGCAGCACATGAATATTGTGTGACAGTGTCGCACAAAAGAACGCTCTCTTGTTATTTCTGGGCGTTCCCCCACTCCCCCACAGCGGTCATTTGTAGATCACGAACTGTAGATCGCATACTCACCCCCCCCCCCCCCCACACACACACACGCCTCACAATGTCAACTCCATAATACCAATCTGCACTGTGCCATGCAGCTCATCCACAACAGGCATAGTCTGCTGACTGCTGGGAATTGTAGACTAACCTGGCCGATGATATGTTCGGATAATTCTTCTTGAAGCTTTGAAATTGCCATCACCGTTGTCTCAATTTTCCTGTGTGCAATCAAAGATAATCCCACTGCACACTTACTACATGTACACGGTAATCAACATACATGTAGTGCTGTATACTCATTGTTCTGCACTGCAGCAAACAGTAGTAGCAGTAGTCAGTCCAAAAAGTGCATACCACTGCATACCAGTTCATACCAGTGCATACCAGTACTTCACATCAACACCAACAGAGTGTACAGGTACATGTAGTGAAGGGTACACGCTAGTGATGCTACGATGAACAATGTAGCGCAGTGCATGACTGGTTGTGTTCCTACTGATGATGGTCCTACTAATCAAACATGCCTGCTGGCCCTGCATGCCTGCTGGCCCTGCATGCCTGCTGGCCCTGCATGCCTGCTGGCCCTGCATGCCTGCTGGCCCTGCATGCCTGCTGGCCCTGCATGCCTGCTGGCCCTGCATGCCTGCTGGCCCTGCATGCCTGCTGGCCCTGCATGCCTGCTGGCCCTGCATGCCTGCTGGCCCTGCATGCCTGCTGGCCCTGCATGCCTGCTGGCCCTGCATGCCTGCTGGCCCTGCATGCCTGCTGGCCCTGCATGCCTGCTGGCCCTGCATGCCTGCTGGCCCTGCATGCCTGCTGGCCCTGCATGCCTGCTGGCCCTGCATATACATGTACATGAAACATATAAGGGACTCAAGACATCACCAGTGTAAGGGACTCAAGACATCACCAGTACAAGAGCTCAAGACATCACCAGTACAAGAGCTCAAGACATCACCAGTACAAGAGCTCAAGACATGACTTTACACAGTGAAATACCTACTCATAAGCAATGGAGCGGTTGGTTGAACCCGCATACGCTTACACCAGTACAGACCGGAGATGGGATTAACGCACCAGCAACAACAACAACAACAACAACAACAACAACAACAACAACAACAACAACAACAACAACAACAACAACAACAACAACAACAACAACAACATCACTCTTTCTCCTTTCTTACACTATTATCTCTTATTGGCCACTGGCTATCGTGAGAATAAAGATTTGAAACAACAACAACAGTAGCACTGTGGAGATACATGCACACAAGACCTGGGACACAAGACCAGGGAAACAAGACCAGGGACACAAGACCAGGGAAACAAGACCAGGGACACAATGTTCAGACGGTAGTACGTAATATTTCTCTGGCATGGCATCACTAAGACTAGAAGTAATGGTTCCTTTTATTATTGATAGCTGGAGCAGTCCTTTCTCTGTCTTGTGCCAATACTGCAATAGTGATTCATGTATCAAGGCCTGAGCTACACTGTAGGCTGTAGTCTTCCCTGTCTCTCTTGTGGTTTTCTATTCATGGGGGCGATCTACAAAGTGGCGTCATAACTATTTCCAACTGGCCGTTCATGTATTACATGCATATACTTCTTAGCTGTATGTTGTTGCTTGTTGCTGTGCATGGTCATACATTTGTATTGCATAGTATCATGGCTAGCTTTCGTGCCGTACAACAGCGCGTGTGCGGTGGCTACGCCTCTGCTGTTTTGCCAGCTGACAGTGCTGCATAAATTACTTCATCTTTGCCTTTTGTCTTCGGTTGTGTACCGACATGGAATGTTTTCGGTTTTAGTAGTTCCTTGGTTCGCGTTGTGTAGCTAGCTAGGCTGCTCTTTCAGGTGTAATTGTATTTGGAGTGAAAAGATAAGATAACGTGTTCCTTCGTGTGAACATTCTGGTAGCAGAGGATGGTTATCGCCTGAGTGAGCAGTTCAGTTTCGGAAATTTAAATTATTTAGATCATGTCGTCGCCGGAGCCTGAGAGTGAGAGCACAATCAGGGCTAGCAGTCAGAGAACTGAGCTCTTTTTAGGTGCCATGGCAGAGAGGGCAGGCGACGTGATCGAGGAGGACGAGGAAGTCGAAGAGGACGAACATGGTCAAAGAGACCAGCGATCGAATGAACTGATGTTCGTGAAAATGAAAGCTGAAAAAGCGAATCGCAAGAGAAAGTTCACCAGGTGTCGCAGAGCCGTGATCGTGGCCTTGCGTGACGGAGTTGAAGAGGAAGCTGCGAGGTCGTTGTTTGGCGAATTAGAAATGATCGAGGATGTCCTGAACGGTGTGTTCATGGACGTACTCGAGTGGGCTGGCGGCATGAACGATGCGCTCGCAGTGGCCAAAGTGACCGATGAGATGGAGGAAGCGGAGAAAGAGATGAAGGAGGTCACAAGGCTGTATCAGGAGTTCCTAGAACACCAGCCAGCGTGGACGGCTGCACGGAACAGCCACCCAGACAGGCCAGCGTATCATCAGTATGCCCAGGCACCAGTGGAAGAGCCAGGAAGTCCACTGAGTGTGATATCGCTGGGCAGAAGTGAAGGCTCCCAGGATCGGGATGAGCCTGGTGATGGCGTGGCGCTGGTTCAGGAGAACCAGGCAAGAGTAGAAGACAGTGATGAAGTGGTTGTGACCACAAGTGTCTCCGGCAGTAGTAACAGAGAGGCAGAGCTTGGGGCTAGAACAAGGCCACCAATGGAAGCTGGGAGTAGGAGGTCAGAGCGTGAAAGAAGCCCTGCCTTGCCTGTACTACAGCCTGCTGTGCCAACACGGAGTGCTGTATGTGTGTCCAGTGCATATACTAGAGTGAGTGAGACCAAGGCCCCTCAACTTCAAGTCGCGAAGAGTCCAGGCCAGCAGGGCAGTAGTACTCAGGCTCCTGTGTCAGGACTACACCCTACATCATCTCTGCCATATCAGTCCGCCAACTATCTGTACACCCAGGCCAGTGGGCCACCACAGGTAGCCTCAAGTCATCAGGCCATGGGCATTGGTGCCTTTTCAGCATTGCCAGGAGCAGGTGTGTCCGCCAGCCACCAGCGTGCTGTGTCTCAGCCTCCACCTGTCAAGCAGCCATCAGATGAAATTTTCAAGCAACTGAAGGCTATACAGATCCCAGTCTTCGGCGGCGATAAGCAGGCGTATGCCTCATGGAAGGCTGCTTTCATGGCGTGTGTTGGTAGCTCGTCTGCAAGGGCAGACTTGAAACTGCTGCACCTCCGGCAGTATTTGAGTGGAGATGCCTTGGCTTCCATCGAGAGCTTGGGATACACCCCGTCTGCGTATGAGGCCGCAATGAGGCGGTTAGACCGCAAGTTTGGAGGCGACCAACGACAGCTGTCGCTGCAGTACGAGCAAGTCGAGGCCTGCCCAATCATTCGTTCCGGCCGAGCAGGAGATCTCCAGAAGTTCGCAGATCTCCTCGACGTACTCGTGGTCAACCTCCTCGACTCCGGAAAAGGCAATGAGCTGGGTGATGGGCTGTTGTACCGGAAGCTCCTGGCCAAGTTGCCGGCTGGGATGTTAACCCAATTCAATCGATGGTGTCATCAGAAGCCCTGCCAGCCAGGAATTCAAGCACTACTGGAGTGGGTGACGTTGGAAGCGGAGTTTGCCGTTGGAGCGTCCGAAGCACTAGATGGAGTTGGCGCGAAGGACAAGCCTCCGGCACCCCGAAATGCTCCTCAACGATCCTACTTCGGGGGAAAGGCTTCGCAGAATGCAGGGTGGTCAAGGCCTGCGGGCTCAGCGGCTGGACGATCTTCATGTCGGCAATGTGGCGGACCTCACGGCGTCTGGCAGTGTAAAGCATTTCAGCAGCTTTCCGTCGCCAATCGCTGGAGACAGGCTAAACAGCATGGTCTGTGCTACCGCTGCCTTGGAGGCGATCACCAAGGTCACCACTGTCCACGAACCAGACCCTGCTCAGTGAGCGGCTGCAACAACAATCACCACTACTTGCTACACCGGGACTTGCTACACGAGGACAGCAGGAACCCCGATGCCGCACAGTCAAACAAGCAAAAATCGGGGAACACGGCAGCTGGAGGAATGACGGCGGACAAGTCCCAACTCAGTCCTGCCGAACAATTCTGCAACTATGGAGACAATGGTTCAGGTCAGGAGACAGGGGACCAGTTATTGCCTCCCGCCATCGACTGTTTAGTAACGCCGCCATACGCCGGTAAAGACCAAGAGCAGCGCACCCCACAGTCGTTCACCGAGGGGGAGACGGAGTCCACGAAGAGTGATTCCACCATGATGGTCCAAGGCCCGGGCAAGATAGCTCTGCGAACGGTCTCAGTCGTCTTGGAGAACGGCCACAAGTCAGTGCAAGTGAATGCGTTGCTGGACGACGGTAGCACGACGAGCTACCTCAACGGCAGCATTGCCAACCAGCTCGGCGTCAGCGGGGAGCTGAGGACATTCACAGTCCACACCTTGAATGGCAAGCAGACCTCATTCACAACCAGACCAGTAAGCTTCACCATTGGCAGCATGGATGGCAGTGTTCGGCAATCTATGACGGCGCTGACGGCTGATTCGGTCACCGGGAATCTTCGTCCGGTAGAGTGGGTCAAGGAAGCAGTCAAGTATCCTCATCTGAGAGAGATTCCGTTCGCAAGACTGGCGGAGCCCGCCAGGGTCGATCTGCTGATTGGGAGCGACTATGCTGAGCTGCTTGTGTCACAGCAGGAAGTGGTCGGCCCGCCTGGTCAACCAGTGGCGCGTCATACTCCACTGGGTTGGACCTGTGTTGGCAGAGTGACGGGAACCCACTCGAGTCAAAGGACGTTCCACAGCCAAGCGTTTCAGAGTGAGGAGAGAGCAACACCAACCGGCTTAGAGACCGCGCTACAGCAGTTCTGGCAAATTGACAGCTGCGGCACGGAGGAGAGCTTCAGTGAGCCCGGCCCGCGCTCGCTGGAGGAAGAGACAGCCCTAGACATCGTCAAACACTCGCTGAAGAAGGTGGACGGTCGGTACCAGGTGTCTCTGCCGTGGAACAATCGTAAGAGAGAATTATGCAACAACTTGGGTGCGGCTACGAAACGTCTAGGCCACACCGAGCGCAAGCTCCTGAAAGACCCATTCGTTGCCCAGGCTTATGGCCAAGTCTTCCAGGCCTACCAGAGGAACGGCTATATCCGGGAGCTCGCGAAGGAAGAGCTAGGTCAAGAGGTATGCTGGTACTTATCCCACTTTCCCATCGTCCGACCGCAGAAGACGACAACCAAGGTGCGGATCGTCTTTGACGCTGCAGCATCCTGTCATGGCCTCAGCCTCAACGATGCCATCTACCCTGGTCCGAAGCTCCAACGTGAGTTGTTCGATGTGTTGACCAGGTTTCGGCAAAAGCCTATAGCAGTGGGCTGTGACGTGACCGAAATGTATTTGCAGGTGTCGGTTGCGCCAGCAGACAGGAAGTACCTCAGATTCGTGTGGCGGGACCTGGATCCGGCCAAGCCTTTACGGCACTTTGAGTTCAACCGCCTGGTCTTTGGCGTCAATGCTGCACCATTCATCGCCCAGTACGTTGCTCAGCAGACAGCCCGGGAACATTTGGCGTCGCATCCCCTGGCAGCAGAAGCTATCCTCGCGTCCACCTACATGGATGACACGATGGACAGCACCAAAGATGTCGAACAAGGTCAGATTCTTCATCGGGAGCTAATGGATCTGTGGGGTGAGGCCAAGATGACGCCGCGCAAGTGGGTGTCCAACTCGCCCGAGCTCCTGAGGGTAATTCCAGCCGAGGCTCGCGCTACCCAGCTGGACTTATCCCAAGGAGAGCTACCATCCGTGAAGACGCTAGGAGTGTCATGGGACGGTCAGGCAGACTGCTTCTTCTTCAGCGTTCAACCGCCAGACCTCACCAACCAACGCATCACCAAGCGATTCCTCCTAGCAAAAGTCGCGTCCGTATTCGACCCGTTGGGGTTTCTGGCACCGTTCGTGACCCAAGCCAAGATCCTCATGCAAGAAAGTTGGGTAGCTGGTATTGACTGGGATGAACCGGTTCCAGATGGCATCGACACCAGCGCTCGCCAGTGGTTCAATGACCTGGCGAAGCTCAGTTTAGTTCGAGTACCAAGATGTCTCATCCCGGACGTGGCCAGTGGAGTGACGCTGCATGTTTTCTGTGATGCGTCGAGTGTGGCGTATGGTGCCGTGGTCTACAGCTCCACCGTGCAGCGTGGCTCTGAGGGAAACGTTCGTCTCGCTGGAGCCAAGAGCAGAGTGGCGCCGACAAGAACACAAAGTATCCCCCGGCTGGAATTGCTGGCGGCTGTGCTTGGCCTTCAGCTGGCCCGGAAGTTCAGTCAGATCATGACCATTGCCATGTCAGAGGTGATTTTCTGGAGCGACAGTGCAACTGTGCTGCTCTGGATTCGCAGCTACAGCCGACGTTTCAAACCGTTTGTGGCGAATCGCATCAGCCACATCCAGACTGTTACGTCGCCCAGTCAATGGCGGTACGTTCCCTCCAGCGACAACCCAGCTGACTTGGCGTCACGGGGAGCTGGGGTAGAGCAACTGGTTGCAACTGAGCTGTGGTGGCAAGGACCGGCCTTCCTGCAGAAAGAAGAATCTGAATGGCCAGCCAAGATCGTGGGTGGCCAAGACCCAGCTGCCCGAGCGGAAGCTCGCAAGGCTGCACAGCCCGAGGTGATGTCATTTTTGTCCGAGAAAGTACCCAGCTTGTGCTCTCGGCGCTTCTCAGACTGGACGCGCGTAGTCAGAGTACGGGCTTGGGCAATTCGCTTCATCACCAACTGCCGTGGAGGTGAGGAGTTGAGCGGAGAGCTAACCGGCGAGGAGATGGACGCTGCCAGCCTTTCCATCATCAAAGAGGCACAGCACGAGGCATTCGCGGAGGATCTGAAGCTAGTGAAGAATGGTCAACCACTTCCGCTGAAGTCACGTTTGGCGAGGTTATCGCCTCGACTGGACGACGACGGACTATTGCGCTGCGATGGTCGCACCAAGCTGGCTGACTGGTTGCCGTTTGATGTGCGCTTCCCGATTCTTCTCCCCCGGAAACATCCGACCACCCGGCTTATTGTCAAAGATTGCCATGAGCAACGTCATCATGGCGGGACGAATGAAACGTTGGCAGCTCTCTCTGATCACTATCTTGTCGAAGCAGCACGGGAGGAGATCCGTGACTGGGAGAAAGACTGCATGGTGTGTCGACGACTAAAAGCCCGTGCGGGAGAGCAAATCATGGCCCCGTTGCCAGCAAAGCGATTGTGTGAGCCACTGAGAGCCTTCAGCAGGGTAGCCGTTGACTACGGAGGGCCGTTCGAAACTATGCAGGGGAGAGGAAAGACTCGCCACAAACGCTATCTGTGCCTCTTCACGTGTTTGCTGACTCGTGCGGTCCATTTGGAGATGGCGTACGCATTGGATGCAAATTCTTTCCTGAACGCCTTTAACCGGATGGCCAACCGACGAGGTTGTCCAATGGAGGTTCTGTCGGACAATGGAGGCAACTTCGTGAATGCCGACCGCCAGCTACGTGAGCTTGTTGGCCAACTGAACAATACCACCGTCCGGAAAGCCATGGCCTGCAGACGCGTGAAATGGAGTTTCAACCCGCCATTAGCTCCTCATTTCGGGGGAGTTCACGAGGCAATGATTCGAGCCGCCAAACGAGCTCTACACGCCATCCTTGGAGACGCATCTGTGACGGACGAGGAGTTGGTCACCGCTCTCAGCGGAGCAGAGTCCCTCGTCAACTCCAGGCCCATCACCTACCAATCGGCTAGTCCGAAGGATCCAGGGCCGCTAACTCCGAACCATTTCCTTCATGGCATGGCCGAGGGCCAGCTGGTTATTGCAACAACGGACGAGAAGGGGTGTCAACTGCAGAGACGTTGGAGATATGTTCAAATGCTCATCGACCATTTCTGGCATCGCTGGCTGAAAGAGTTTGTCCCACGGTTGAATCAGCGGATGAAGTGGCGACACCAGCGACGCGATCTGGCCGTTGACGACGTTGTCCTGGTGATGGATTCAAGCTCCCCGCGTGGGCGTTGGCCGCTCGGCAGAGTCACGGAAGTTTTCCCTGGTCCGGACGGACATGTGCGTGTGGTGGCCATGCAAGTGGGCGGGAAGACTCTGAAGAGATCCATCACTCGAGTCTGTCCACTGGAATGTTAGACGGCTCTCCCTACATGCCAGAATGGAGGTACTGCTCAGTGACGACCCCCACTAATGATTCATGCATTGTTTTTGGTTTTTTTTGTAGCTTCCTACCGCTGAACTTGCCCTTTCGATTCACTTTTCTCTTAGCTTGGTACTGGTAGTTGTAAGGATAGGCATCATGCAACATCTGGGTGCATATTGCGAGGGGGAGGATGTTCAGACGGTAGTACGTAATATTTCTCTGGCATGGCATCACTAAGACTAGAAGTAATGGTTCCTTTTATTATTGATAGCTGGAGCAGTCCTTTCTCTGTCTTGTGCCAATACTGCAATAGTGATTCATGTATCAAGGCCTGAGCTACACTGTAGGCTGTAGTCTTCCCTGTCTCTCTTGTGGTTTTCTATTCATGGGGGCGATCTACAAAGTGGCGTCATAACTATTTCCAACTGGCCGTTCATGTATTACATGCATATACTTCTTAGCTGTATGTTGTTGCTTGTTGCTGTGCATGGTCATACATTTGTATTGCATAGTATCATGGCTAGCTTTCGTGCCGTACAACAGCGCGTGTGCGGTGGCTACGCCTCTGCTGTTTTGCCAGCTGACAGTGCTGCATAAATTACTTCATCTTTGCCTTTTGTCTTCGGTTGTGTACCGACATGGAATGTTTTCGGTTTTAGTAGTTCCTTGGTTCGCGTTGTGTAGCTAGCTAGGCTGCTCTTTCAGGTGTAATTGTATTTGGAGTGAAAAGATAAGATAACGTGTTCCTTCGTGTGAACACACAAGACCAGGGACACAAGACCAGGGACACAAGACCAGGGACACAAGATCCGGGGCACAAGACCAGGGACACAAAGGGCAACAACACACATCACCGGTTCATTATCCTTACTTGACATCATCTTGCAGCAAATCCATTTCATGCGGTAACCGTACATTCTCTTGTTCAAACTAGAAACACGGCAACAACAGCATGACAACATGATAACACGACAAAAGATTGACCACATGACATTTCATATCTGTCAACTCATCACAACCAGGCAGGACGGACAATTTCATCCTTGAATTGTTGCTTGGTGCACGATTGCTAGCTCAACTTTCATGTCCTCGGTGCCTACACCTAAGTGCAGTACTCCCCCCCCCCCCCCCCCTACACCTGAGTGCAGTACTCCCCCCCCCCCCCCCCCTACACCTGAGTGCAGTACTCCCCCCCTAACACCTGAGTGCAGTACTCCCCCCCCCCCCCCTACACCTGAGTGCAGTACTCCCCCCCCCCCCCTACACCTGAGTGCAGTACTCCCCCCCCCCCCCTACACCTGAGTGCAGTACTCCCCCCCCCCCCCCTGAGTGCAGTGCTCCCCCCCCTACACCTGAGTGCAGTACTCCCCCCCCCCCTACACCTGAGTGCAGTACTTCCTCCCCCCCCCCCCCACACCTGAGTGCAGTATTCCCCCCCCCCCCCCTCTCTCCCCCGAAGGCATGATCAGGCCCAGCCGACTACGAGAAACACTTCTGTTGTGAGGACGTTCGCTCCAACAGTAACAATTGATGGGGAAATGTCACTGATTTCAGTTCAGCCGAATCACCACAGTCTCCTTCAGTGCAATGCAAACATGCATAACATGACATTGTGTACCTCCATTCGCTCTGCCACGGATAAGATATCTTCTTCTTCTTCTTTCTGATCGTGCTGTTCACTTTCCGCCCCAGCAAAACTATCTGCTGCTGATGGTGGCCTGTCAGCAGCAGCAGCTGCCGCCGTTGCTCCTGTACTGCTACTGGCTGCTACTGCTAGTTCTTCCTTGGACTCTCCCGTCCAGTGTTTGGAGAGACGAGAGAAATGACCTACACACATAAACACGAGCACATAGGCAACCACACACACACACACACACACACACACACACACACACACACGAACACGCACACACACACGTACATTCACATAGGCAACCATACACACACATAGACGCGGGTAAAAGGTCAACACCTTGACTTTTTCTTCGTTCCAAACACCTGTGTTACTAGTATACAAAACGGTCACATTTCAAAAAGTGCAGGTCATTTGAGAGTTATGCATGCATGCATGAAACACACACACACACACGTACACCCCTCCCCACATACACACGCACATAACACGTATACCCCCCCCCCCCCCCCTCCCCACACACACATGCACGCACCAATACAACCACCACATGCGTGTACCCACGCACACTCACATACCCTAAAGCGATAAAATTTTACGGCGCGCAAATTTCACGTTCTCAAGAATTGCGCTCGTTCACGACGAGAAATTTTCGCGATTTTATCTCTTCATTTGGATCTTGTACTGTCTACAGTCAATTTACAGATCAGTGTGCGACGATTTATATTCGCGAATGTGTGGTGGTCGCGAAGATAGCGAAATTTAATCTGTAGCGAAAATTTCTCTCTTTACAGCACACACAAACACACACACACACACACACACACACCTCCCGCTCAGCAGTGCCAGCACACAAGCACTCACTGGCGAAGGACCCATCGGATGCTGATGCCGATGCTTTAGAGGCTTGTCTTGATGCGGGCTGAAGTTTGGACGATTCCGTTTCAAGACGAGATCTACAGAAAGCAGCGGCGCAAACATGACAATAGGGCTTGAAAGTGATGACGTCAAAACGGCCAGGAAGTAGTAAGTTCACATCAGATTTCTACTTTTGGATACACTAAGGTGTGAGTTTGCTATTAGAGAGGTTAAGATGCACGTTATTTCCGACGTGACGCGAAAGTTCAGCTCGCGTTATTTGCTCGCACGTCGAAAAATCAACGCGAGCGACCTGCTGCTCACGTCGAAATTTGGAGTTTTACGCCAAATTTGACGTGAAATTGCACGTCACGTCGGAAATAACGTGCATCTTAACCTCTCTATTGACTGCAGGGTTCTAGTCAGGTCAAAATAGTAGGGGGGGGGGGGGGGGGGGCATGGGAAACAGTTACCCTATATCCCATTTTTCCACTTTCCAATATTGTCTTGCCACGCCAAATGCAACGTATGGGGCGAATCCCTGACTTCACCCCAGACAAATGTGCCTTTATGAGCCATCTATGCATGAAAAACACGAAAATCGGAAAATGAGTAGGGGGACGGCAGTTTTTCACAGGGGGGGGGGGGGGGCGCAAACAGAGTAGGGGGGCGCTGCGCCCCCTACCCCCCCCCCCCCCCTTTGGCTAGAACCCTGGACTCAGTGTGTGGGTGCATAGCAACCCACTCATGTTGTATGCAGGTGTGACTTTTACTTCGCCACCAGTTGTCGCGCCACACCCATTAGCCAAATCAGTCAATTTCACCGGCTATATCACCTTGCTGTGAGTAAGACCACTTGAAATGTGCTTGGATCCATACAAAAACTGGATCCATGTGGATCCAGTTTTCGAATTTTTGAAATCGTTGCTATGCTGTGACGTAGCACTTTCAAGCCCTATCAGCTTAGGCTCACACATGGGATAAAATGAAAACAATCAACACTTGGTAATCACTGTTCCTGGTGTGAACAGGCAAGGCATGACAGATATTACAAGTAGCATCCAGACATCACTAGAGCTGTACAAAACAACATAATTATCAGCCGTTGAAAGCAAGGTGGCTTCTCTCTCACTTGGAAACACACCAGCGGACACAGCACAAACTTACTGAGGCCCATGTTTCAGAGACAAGTTGCAAACAACACACATCTCGATGCTCTGCCAAAAACAATTTCCATGCACTTGTTTCCAGGAACATGAGCAAACTTACAACTTCTGCTTTTCCACAAGTTGCCGAACACGAACTGCCCGCTGTTCACTGTACAGTTGAATCACACCTGTATACCACCATACAGATTAAAAAATACTAGTAGCATGATACTAGTAGTCCTTCTCTTCTGTATTCTCTCTCTCTCTCTCTCTTTCTCTCTCTCTCTCTCTCTCTCTCTCTCTCTCTTTCTCTCTCTCTCTCTCTCTCTCTCTCTCTCTCTCTCTCTCTTCTCTCTCTCTCTCTCTCTCTCTCTCTCTCTCTCTCTCTCTCTCTCTCTCTCTCTCTCTCTCTCTCTCTCTCTCTCTCTCTCTCTCTCTCTCTCTCTCTCTCTCTCTCTCTCTCTCTCTCTCTCTCTCTCTCTCTCTCTCTCTCTCTCTCTCTCTCTCTCTCTCTCTCTCTCTCTCTCTCTCTCTCTCTCTCTCTCTCTCTCTCTCTCACCACACCCATCAGAGTACAGTCTAATGCAACGTGAAAGATGACTTGTTGTACTGTACATGTATAGACAATCACAAGTGCACAAGCGGCACATTGGAAAGAGGAGATCCGTACCTTTCAGGTATGCATTGATCAGGGTCAGAGTGTTCTGCTGATGATCAGCCACTTGCTTTGTTACGCTGCTTACTAGTTGTTTGACTGGCCGTATGAACAAAACAACAACATACACATACACACACACAGAAAAAAGGGTGAGAATCCAATCTCCGGAAACACTCCGTACGTATGTAGAGCAGCAACTCACGGTTGTTCTGCATGCATGGTCCAGTGACGGTACACACAGGTACAGCGATAATCTTTGCCTGTCATCACAAAGTTCTTGACGCTAGCGTTTGCAACTTTTCCGGAATTTCCCAAATTACAAAACACTTGGCAAGGGTTACCTACAAGTAGGTTATTGCCAATTCCAGCACTTTCATAGCCCGGATCATACCACTCGAAGCGAATTTACATTCTTGATTTCAAACCGCGCACACAGACATTTCAATCATCAATATGCGCGACGGGAAAGCGAAGATATGATCCTCTTCGTTTCCTTCTTCCTTGTGGCACCGGGCATGGTCATATTTTCAAAGTTTCCTTTTAGGACGCGCAGGATTATGGCCAGCCCAGAAAGGTCCATTCTTTTCTTTCATTGCATTTTTTCATAACTTCCTAGCATATCATCTTTGTGCCCAAATTGATTAGCATGTCGTTCTTGCACGTCCATGTCAAGGATCAGGCTGCTGTTTGCCGGTTAGGCCCCTTGCACACTACGTACAAGTAAAAAGTTGCTTTTTAGCGTATGCGTCACTTTCAAGCAAGTCCCGATCAGTTCCATTGCACACTTGAAAAGACATCTTCGTTTTAATAAAATACTCATACAATTTTCTATGGCAACTGCCGCCTCACCAGTGCTGCATGGAGATAGTGCGGGAAATTTTAAAAAAATTTAAACTTTTCTCTCCGAGCTTGGTCTGCAGAAATGTTTTTCGAGTGTTGGTGAAATGCTATCACTTCGACATGGATCTGCGACTTCCCATCGAATGCCATGTCCAGGCCAACACTCCTAGCATACAGATTGAGGTCTTCAGCGATCTCTTTCTCCTTCTGTGACCTCTTCTTCATCGTTCCACTTTTCTCCCGCTGGTAGTGTGCCCACAGCTCGATCCACTTCCCCTCCATCTCATCATTGAACACAACTTTCGGCATGCTGAACTTCATCTTCTCAAACTAGCTTCAACGCGACAGAAGGAAACAAACAACGTGCAACTACTCAAAACAAGGAACAAATCGAAAGGAAGAAAGAGCTGACGACAAGAGTCAAGAAGTCTCACGGAAGGACAGGTGCAAAGCAAACTACGGTCCAGAAATGCAAATAAAACATAAACGCGCCTTTGTATACCCGTTTGGAGTTTGCTGAATACGTTTGCGCAACATTTTAGGTTTCCCGCGAAAAGCAGACCGTTTGCATGGTAACTTTTACAGGAACGCAACAAAAATGGGATTTTCTATGTAGTGTGCAAGGGGCCTTAGGCACGGCAAAGTTCTTCAATCTCAAACATCAAACGAAGACCCCCTGTTTCGTTTTCCATGCTGTTTATAGTCAAACCTTAAAAACTCTGGGCAGAAAACTCCGATGCAAAGCAGAGGTGTTATCCACAACACCAGCAAAGTAACATCCAACATACAGACATACAGCTAGAATGGGATTCTGGTAGGACGCGGATGAGACGTATTCCCGTAGCGAACAGGAAACTGTACTAAGTATCTGAGGTATTTCTTGTCTAATCACTATACTTTACTGCTGGACAATACACCCATGTCTCACACAAGCTCACACTACTACAAGTAAGCAAGTCTACCACATTTTCCCAAGTACTGTACAAGCCACACCCAGAATTTTTTTACAAAATACAAACTTCTACCCTGTAAAGGAGAAGGAAAAATGTTACGAGTTATGACTAACTGTCCACCAACCCCCCCCCCCCCCCCCCCTTCCAAGTTGGAAGGTTGTTGGTTTGCGCCTTGGAGAAGTGTTGGAGCTAGGTGTCAGGTCACCGAATGTCTCCGTACTCCTTGTCAGTTTTGTTCCATTTTGTCGCACTCGCTGACTGTATAAGATCTGGTTACGTTGGTGGACAGTTAGTCATAACTCGTAACATCTTTTCCTTCTCCTTTTCACCATAATTTAATTGGCTCACCATCCGAGTTGAACTTCTACCCCGTATTTCAAGGTTCATTCGAATATCGTAGTAAAAGTTATCGGGTGAAGTACGAGTGTTTAAAGTGTGGCTTATACTCCGGACAATATGGTACAATATGGTACAATATGGTACAATATGGTACAATATGGTACAATATGGTACAAAATGGTACAATATGTATAGATTATAGACCGGTTAGGAGGTCTATACAGGATATATAGACCGAGTAAAAGACCGAGGTCCCCCGAGGTCTTTTACGAGGTCTATATATCCTGTATAGACCAACTATGAGGTCTATAATCTATTTATCGTGTTCTCCACGCAATAGGTTCTCTTCATATACGACATATCCTTGTAATTCTAGTATTATACTATAGCCTATACCGCATTGTACGGCATTGAAAGTCAAGGTCATTGTTTAAACTAGGTTCAGCATCGGTAGCACAGTGGCTGGGTGGTAAGGAAGAGTGACTGAGATTCACAAGGTTGTGGGTTCAAATCCCATATTGTGTATTTCTGCTTTCTTCAAAAATTTCTTTTTCTAAGTTGGAGAGAAAATTTCTAAGTCCAAGAAATTCTAAGGAGTCAAATATAAGTAGTCAAATATATCGTGTATTTGACTAAGCAGTCAAATACGCGATATATTTGACCGCTTAGGTATTAGGGAAATTAGTGGGGTCAAATACTAAGAAGGCGATAAGGTACAATATGGTACAATATGGTACCTCTTCTCATAGAACATGCATGCATGCACTAGGTGAGTTAGCATCCCCCTCTATCTTAGTATGCATGTTAGTACTGAAGTACTTCTGTTCTAAGCCGGCCTTCAGATATGAAAGAAGAATGCCTGTGATATATGTACATGGTGGTCTCACCATCTTGCTGCAGAAATCGTACTCTCTGCTGGCAAGTCTGAATTAGCTGTGCCGCTTCCTGATCAATCTTCTCTCTCACTACATCCGTCATTGCTGCACTGCTGGACGAGAGATGACTACAATACACATTCACACACCATGCACACACACACACACACACACACACACACACACACGCACGCACACACACACACACACACGCATGAACACGCGAATACATACACAAACACACACACACAGACGCGCGCGCACACAAACACACACACACACACATGCCAAACAGGCACAAAAACAGGTGTTAGAACTGTCTTTCATACTGTGAGTACTGGGTACTGTGTTTGTCCCAAAAACAAACAGAAGTTACAGAACCCTCACAGACTGACTTACCCTGTAACATTGACATAGTCCTTGCGGTGTTCCAGAAGAAACTCACGTAGCTGTGTTATCGAACTGACCTAAGAACACACACACATGCACGCACGTGCGTGCACACACATACACACACACAGAGTCCGACATAGCCCCAAAGCCAGGAAAACATACCGGCAAGTGGCAGCAGCATGCACAGTACTATAGCTACACAGCTTATTACATCATCTCACAATGCAGCAGCATGCACACTTCATAGCATCTCACAATGCAGCAGCATGCACACTTCATAGCATCTCACAATGCAGCAGCATGCACACTTCATAGCATCTCACAATGCAGCAGCATGCACACTTCATAGCATCTCACAATGCAGCAGCATGCACACTTCATAGCATCTCACAATGCAGCAGCATGCACACTTCATAGCATCTCACAATGCAGCAGCATGCACACTTCATAGCATCTCACAATGCAGCAGCATGCACACTTCATAGCATCTCACAATGCAGCAGCATGCACACTTCATAGCATCTCACAATGCAGCAGCATGCACACTTCATAGCATCTCACAATGCAGCAGCATGCACACTTCATAGCATCTCACAATGCAGCAGCATGCACACTTCATAGCATCTCACAATGCAGCAGCATGCACACTTCATAGCATCTCACAATGCAGCAGCATGCACACTTCATTACATCTCACAATGCAGCAGCATGCACACTTCATAGCATCTCACAATGCAGCAGCATGCACACTTCATAGCATCTCACAATGCAGCAGCATGCACACTTCATTACATCTCACAATGCAGCAGCATGCACACTTCATAGCCATGTTGCATTCTCTATAATGTGTAACTTTAACCTGCAAGTATTTCTTGATCATCCTGTGCTAATAGAGAGGTTCCGGGGTACGATTT
This sequence comes from Sycon ciliatum, assembly GCF_964019385.1. NCBI lineage: Eukaryota > Metazoa > Porifera > Calcarea > Leucosolenida > Sycettidae > Sycon > Sycon ciliatum. The sequence continues at coordinate 41,001,803 of NC_088646.1, read as the reverse complement.
TCCGTGCCAAAATCCGTATGGGCGCTACGGATTTTTTCCAGGCATGCTCCATACGATTTTTCGGCACGGAGAATCTGTGTGGACTGGCTTTCACACGAACCATGTTTCGTATGGAGATTTTGCGTCATCGGGTGCAGAAAGATTTTTCGCGTACAAATTTGGTACGAGAAACATCGATTTTCCGCGGGAAGTTTTGATTTCAGTAAAAATTTTCAAAATAAAAAGGCATAGCGCGGGAAGGTGACATGTTTGCGATCGTAACCTAGGCAATGACGGCAAACACATAAGTTCCGTACTCCGGAACATTTCACTGCTCGAAAACGACGTATAAAAAATCCGTAGCGCCTCTACGGATTTTGGCACGAAAAGTCGTACTCCGGAACCTCCCTATTATCAAGGCTTTCAAGCTCGTTTTCTTTTTTTTCTTCTCTTTTTTCTCTGTCCTCCCTCTTTGTATTTTCCACTCTGCGCCTTCATCTCTACGGAATAATTGGCCGTCTTCTGACGTGCCAAGAGATGTTGTCTAAATAAATGCAGAATCCATCATTCTGGTCAAATACAACACATCACAGTATGGTGTGTGTGTGTGTGTGTGTGTGTGTGCGTGCGTGTGTGTGTGTGTGTGTGTGTGTGTGTGTGTGTGTGTGTGTGTGTGTGTGTGTGTGTGTGTGTGTGTGTGTGTGTGTGTGTGTGCATGTGTGTGCATGTGTGTGAGCTGGATGGCCAATGTACATGTCATGCTAGTACATGTATTCCAGGACACCTATCATCGTAGAAAGAGTATCAGTCTGTGCACGACTGATGCACACAGACCATGCATGATGTAATAAAATCCATTCACAATTTACTTGTATTCAAGATTTATAATGGCCTTACAACATCTTTTGCCCGGTTGCTGAACGCAGATTTTGAGGAGCGCTTAGCTTTGGGTAGAATACCATGATTGGACGGCAAGCTATCACTACTTTGCTGTTGGTGACGCTGCTGCGAACGAACAGCTTTGATCACAGCACGAAAATATGTTGTCTGATCCATTTCTGATATGGAAGAAGTATCGAGGTGGATTCGATCAGTTCGAGGTTCAATCACTACTTCCAAATCGCAGGACCACCTCGGAATACTGAGTTATCGGACTAACACCTCCTTGGTTTGTTTGTCTCTGGCAATGAAAGTAAGCTTATCTACTTCGGAGGCAACGAACTCATTTTCTGCTTTTCAAAACCAAAAATATTTTCGAAATTCATTTCATGTTGACGGCATCCTGACGCAATTTTTAGGGATCGTCCCCACTGCTCGTTCACGTCGAATCGAATGACTCAACAAGTCATGAGTCACGCGTGCACGGACTGCCACGGAGTGGTACATGTCACGTGTCGGTAGCGCACTGTTTGATGCAGATATTCCTGTGTGGTTTTCAAAATCAGCTTCCATTTTGCTCTGAAGACTGAAAGTCATAAGTCAAAGACTGAGTTTGTACAGTAGATCTCCTATTCCTACTACATGTAGCACTAGTAGCAGCGTAGCAACAGTCAGTCACTGCTATCCTGAGAGCAGAAGAAAAGGGTTTGAAGATTGAACACAGGCATTAGGACGAGTAGGGATGACGAGTAGCAGCTGCTTCAACTCAGTTCAAGTCTTCAATCCTACATTGTAATATGAAAGCCTGAGTCCTACTTGTACTTCAGCCTGTACTAAACAGATCAGTGAAAATCACTGACACAGTATACATGTACATGTACATGTAGATGATAATAATAAATTATTATTATGTGTATTTTAAAATGGAACATAAAAGTTCAGCATTACCAGCAGCACCGCACTGGTACGGGTAGAGGCTGTGTACAAGTCACGCCATGGCCGACCGGAGTAGCATACCAGTACCTGAGTACCCGAGTACGTCCCGGCCGAAAGACGGACAGCCCGGCGGCTGCACCGTGATCTCTAGCAGCAGCAGCAGCAGCATGGCCACGGCTCCACGACCGCAGTCACTGAGACTGCTACTACATGTACATGTACATGCTAAAGGATTTGCCCGCAACGACAAGGCGGTAAGTACACAGTGCTCCGTGTGCTTGAAAACATTATTTTCATGTCGCCGTAGTTGCCATGGTTACTTTCAAGCAGCTGGCGGCTACCGATAACGCTTGTTGCCGCATGCCGCATTGCGGGCCGGCTAACCGGTGAACATTATATTAAAGAATATTAAATATGATTAAAACTGAACACGGCAACAGTAAAGACATGACATCAAGAATACACAACCCCATAATCATGGGTTGTGTATTCTTGATGATAACTCGGGTTTGATTCCACAAACATTAATGTGGCTCATGGATGTTGGAGCCGGTGTGGCCCGGCTCGAGCTGGACCACTATTCTGGACGATTTTTTGCTCCTCAGTCACCCACGGCCACACATTGAAATTTACTGCATGGGGTTCTTGTATGCACCAGTGGAAAGTGAAGGCACGATTTGCCTTGATTTTTTTTCCAAAGGTTTCCCAGGGAGATGCCCCGGACCCCTCTAATAGTAGGGACCGGCGGATTCTGCTCGAAAAGCAGTGAAATTGGCTAAACCATACAAACCTTATGGCGGGCAATTCCTCGAATTCTGCTCCATTTCTTTATCCACATACCAAACATGCATGAAACTTACCAGAAAAAGTACCGAATTCAGCCTTTTTTTCTGCCGGCAGAATCCGCTGGACCCGATCTAAAAGGCTCTATCACCCATTGTCCTTTGGGCATCGCCTGCCCAATGCAAATTACTAGAAAATAGCTTTGGACACTCGTGCATGTACATGTGCCATCAAAGCATCAAAGCAGGGGTACTCTGTGGGGTTGACTGCACAACTCACTAGAGCCTGGATGTTGAAAAAGGCTCTCTAACTTATAATTAGGGCTGAAACGATCATCCATTTAGCCCAATCGATTACTCTTTATCATAACGATCGATTATTCGATTATAATCTTTAAGAGGCCGCACCTGGAATATGTACGTAGAATGGCCAAAAGTGGAAATATGTACAAAATTTTGCACAAAAAAAGTGTTATGTATGCAGACCGGACGCGACCTTGACCTTCGACAGTTCGAGCTTCATGCTCCAGCTTCGTTGTACACTACAATGTAGGAGTGTTTTTCGATTTTGACAGCATGTAACAAGGCGAGTCGCGCGTGCAGTGCGTAAGAAATTGAAAATTTAAAAAACGCAAAATAATCGTAATCGGTAATCTAAACGATTGCTCGATCGTTAGAGTTATCAAACGAGTACTCGATTATTCGGTATAATCGTTTCAGCCCTACTTATAATGCAGACACATCCACACACCCTTACAGCTGGTGAGCCGGGGACAAAACCTACACCGAGATGTGTTATGGTTTGTCAGCTCAGTGCCGACTAGCGGTTTCAACACAGGGCAGAGCCAGAAGCTGTCGCTCATCATCGTTGACGGTCCTGCCACCTAAGAGAGCGGGGATGAACTTGCTTCTGATGGAATCCTCCAACGGCTGCATGTACAAATGTAGGTCAGCCATGACTCGAGACAGGAAGGACCATTTGCTTCGCAGGCCGTGAACAAACGCTGCATATGCAGCTTGGGGCTGTGACGAAGCAATAGTGCTGAGCGACATCACCTCCTCTACCCAGGATTGAACCTTGTGCTCCATAAAGCAGCGGGAGTATTCTGCTGAGCCAAGCGCAGCTCCCAGATGCCGACATCCATCTGTGCGGATGTCAATTCCAGTTCCAGCAAATATGCTGGTGGCCTCATCCAGAAACTGTGGCTTCACGAGGAGGACGGATGCGACTACTCGGTCACATCTGCAGACTGGACAAGGAGTCCCGACTCCCCAGCACAAATGGCCATGTCATCCTACTTCCGGCAAACAAAGGATGAGAAAAAATTCCGTGGCCGGCCGCCTTCCTCACTCCCAACAATACTGAGAACAGACCTCGCATCAAAGGGAATGAAGCTGCAGACGGATAATGATCTCTCACACATCAGGGACCTGGCACCGGACAGAGCAGCATAGCGGCAGCTTTTCCGCACCTGAGCCTGCAGAGGAATGCCCGGATTTGCCCAAACGGAACATGACATGATGTATGAAGTGAATTCAATGGACAATCTGATATGTTTCTTCAATATCCTTTGCCTCCTGTTTCTTTTTTCCTTCCTTCGACCCCGCTGCTCTGTGACCCTTCCCTCGCTTTCTCTTGACTCTTGTCCTTACTGTCTTTTGACTTGTTGAGCGGCCTGAGCGAATGCTAGGGGTGGATGTGTATTATGTTGATTTGTTGATTTTTTAGTACCACACCCTGATGCAAACGCGGAGAGGCAAATAATAACAATACCAAACATGCATGAAACTCACCAGAAAAAGTACCAAATTCTGCCAATTTTTCTGCCGGCAGAGTCCGCCGGACCCTATCATTGATCCGGTCCAGTCCGAAATCCTTGGACGAAAAAGACGAATTTTGCAGTAGAGTATCAGGTTTTGCTTGTACATAGTTGTGTAGAGACAGACTAGACAGCATGCTGCAGGTGTAGTTGTAGATCTACTAGTGCTACTAGTAGTAACACAGTCTGTCCACTCTGCATCTGCGATCCGCAGAGAACTACTCGGTCACTGACACTAGCTGGACTAGACTGACTGACTGGAGTGGAAATATGACGCCCTCTTATGAACGCTGTCGACTCCGATCTGCAGATCTGATCCATACATTACTGGCCACAATACAAGCCGATACTTATGATAGGGAGTAGGGTTCTATGGTCGAGTGGGCCATGTGGACTGTGGTAGATCTACCTTGTCAGCCTCACAGGCTCACAGGACAGGTGACGACTTGAAGTGGCGTTTCTCTTGTTTAGTGTTCCTAAACTGTTACTATAGTTATAATAATTATACATGACAGCCAGTACCTGTATGCAACGACGTGTTACTGACATACTCACTGGCATGACCACACTGAACAGTTTCTGTTCGACTCTCCTTGAAGCCCCTAGTCCTAGTTTTGCAGCGAGTTATCCCGCAGCTACGGAGGTACATATAATTATGTAGATGACTGTACTGATTGTACTACTGTAGAGTGTACATGTAGTACTATACACTGTCATTCCAGCCATGCATGGGCAAGAAACTGACAGTGAGACTTTTGCAACAATGAACAGAACAGAACAACAAGGACAATCAAGGCTTGCTTGCTGGTACTTCGAGCAACTACTTTCATGCTCTCGCAATCATCAGGCAACACAACAATGAACATAAACTCGAGCCAGTGGAGGCGGAGTGTTTCTGTCTGCGGCATTATGCATACCGGAGTTGAGTCATTTCACATGACATTGTACTTTTCATTAAATTTTGTCTTCGAGCTCGAGGTGGAATGAAGCCTGATATGAAGGCTGAAGCCAGTGAAGGCAACAGCCAAAAGACGTGTACACCACAGCATGGCACAGGCTGTGTAGATTTCTACCTGCGTCTGCAATGACACAGTCAGTCTGTGTACAGTGTAGTGAACGCCAGTCGGAGTCTAGTCCGGAGATCCGTCGCCATGATTGGTCATCACTGTCTGTGACAGTGCCCAGCCTGCCCACGCCTAGCCCGCTCTAACTAAGACAAGCTCTGCCGCTTTGTTGCGCGTGTATCGATTTCTCCCTGGGCGACAGGAAGTCAGTTTATATTAGGTCGAACTGCTTTTGTGTTCATATCATTACTGTGTCAGTGTTGGACTAATCAATCAGTTCATTGGCAAAAATACAATGACTATGTACATGTTCATCTATATGTACATGTACATGTACCATAACTAGTAGTAGTAGTATTTTATTATTTTACTAGGGCAATCCCCACAGACTGTGAGTCCCTAGGTACAAAAATAAGTGCATGAAATAGAGCTGAATGAAGAAAGCCGTAAGTGCGTGAAATAGAGTAAAGAAAAAAGAAAACGGTGGCTGCATAATAATAATAATATTCGCGGGATCCGCGTTAGCATCACTTGAATGTTCAGAAACACACAAGCTATAGCCTTCGCTTCCGCAGGCCACCACTATGCCTTTACACCTTAGTGGCGAATGCAGACCTCACAAGTGAGTCAGGGGAGAGGAGGTGAGTCTCTCAACCAATCGGGCGTGTAACGGCCCATAACCCTGTAAACTGCATCCTATATCCAGGTGGCTGCATACTGTGCCATTATGTGTTGCAAAAGAGGTGATACGTGTACTTCAAGTACTGTATACTTGGCTGTCCTGTACGCAAGCTAGGTTCGCGTAGTTACAGTGTATTATTATTATGTACATTACATGTACAATCATGATTGTACTTGACAATACTGTTACTTGACATGTGTCACATTGTGTGCCCCAGGCGCTAGAATGTGATGTGACACTGTACTGATGATGACGCTACCATGGAACATGTACAGTCATGTACAATCATGTACATGTTCCAACACACTGTGAATTTTTTTCACGTCTACATGACTTTATTTTGCCCGTAAAAGAGGCCGTTACCCCGTAAAAAAAAAACAAAAAAAAACACACACACACACTGTGAAACTGGAACTAAATCACCGCCTTACATGTACATGTACGTACACACACTTGAGAGGGACGAAAAGCGTTTCTTCTGTAACTCTGAGTTTCACGGTTTTAACCGATCCTTCTGCACCTTGGTGTATTGAGCACTCTCACGAGCAACCACAACTCCCTCCGAGTTTGTACATGTACGTATATTATTGTTAGATTGACAGCATGAGACAAGGTGCACTGGGTCTGTGTTCGGAAACAGTGGCCTTACTACAACCATCCGCGGTTGGCAGAGCCCCGGCCCATGCGGACCATTTGAACCATTATGGCCCGGGTGTTGAACCCGGTTCTGACCCTCATTATGCTAGGGGTTTTTTTTTTAGATTTCTCCAATACCAATCGTGTACGTGTATCACGTGTTGCCTGTTGGGGAACACAACCAGCGAAAGGAAGTAAGTAACTATGTTACTTAGTTAGTTTGCTTGTGCCAGGCCACCATTACCAACCATGCCTAGTGCCTGAGATACCAGGGTGGAGAATGCAGTGCCTACTACCGGTACTAGTACATTGCGGTGCCACAGTACAATCCACAGTACAATTGCCAGTACAATTGCCACAGTACAATCAAGAGTCCATGGACTCTTGGTACAATGTATTGTACAATGTATTGTATCGATCGATTGATTGACTGTTGGTTTTATTACTACACGACTGTAGTAATGTTTTTATTCGCTGACCAATACGGACACATACATGTACATGTATATCCAATAATAAGAGGGTCGCTGAGGACAGGCACAGTCTCATAAGTTTATGAAAAGAGAGAGGGAGAGAGAGAGAGAGAGAGAGAGAGAGAGAGAGAGAGAGAGAGAGAGAGAGAGAGAGAGAGAGAGAGAGAGAGAGAGAGAGAGAGAGAGAGAGAGAGAGAGAGAGAGAGAGAGAGAGAGAGAGAGAGAGAGAGAGAGAGAGAGAGAAAGAGAGCGAGAGAGAGAGAGAGACACACACACAAACACAAACACACACACACGCACACACACACACGCATACACACGCACAGACAGAGAGAGACAGAGAGAGAGGGAGACAGAGAGACAGAGAAGTGACCGTCCACTGATGACGGACTCTGGTTCAGTGGTCTTGGTCGACAGGTACAATGTCATGTGCATGTACCCAGTACTAGTAAGTAGTATCTTGCCCGGTAAGCGACCGAGTAGGCATCGCCTTCGGAGGGAGTTTCCTGCGGCTATCGCGTTGGGGCTTCGTACTATACATGTACATGTACCTATTTTCCAGTTCAAGACTGGGAGGAGGCTTCTTACTACAGTATATGTACCTGCTTCGCTGCCTCTGTCTTTATTGCTGAATGCTGAGCGTCGGACAGCTACAGAAGTCTTCCTCTGAAAATAACATGGATATTAGTAATAGTATACTAGTAGTATACTAGTAGCTGGTTAGGGACCAGTCATGTACATGATAAGCAAAACTGGCAAAACTACCGCAGCAAAACTAACTGTCAGTGTCACTTGAAAAGGAGTCATGACTCATGACCCTACACCAGTCTAGTACCAGCACTCCCCCAGCAGACCATGGTAGACTACATACCGGTACACATTGCACATAATACTGGCATAAGTAGTTAGTTGGTACATGTAGTGACTACATGTAGTACAGTGGAACATGTACATATCACATGTCTAAGTAAAGCCGACTGCCAACCTTGCAAATGCGGTCTATGCCGCAGTATGCGGTCTCCATGCATTCTTCTCATCCAGGGTCATTTGACATGTACATGTAAGTACAAGTATTAATTAGTTTTTTACGTTGCCGGAAATAACACCCCTGGTCTTGGTGACGTCCTCTCAGACTGAGCTGGCGGCAAGTGACTGCTTTAGGGAGCATCTCATAAGTTCGCATTTTGTTTCTAAACGTAACGCATTTCGAAACGGGGGTAGGGGGGTAGCGCCCATTTCGGATAGAAAAATGACAGTTCGCACATTTTCTGGATGTGTGCAATACAGTGCTGTGCTTGTGTTAGACCGCTTCAGACAGCAGGGTAGATCTACGGGTGTGTTTTAGGTGTAGATCTAAGTTCTAACCCTTGCACTACGCATGCAGGCTACTCAGAGGTGTCCAATGTCACACCAGCCTGATCAAACCGTGTACCTGCCACCTGGCCAGCTTTGACAGTACAGTCGTTGTGGAGTAACTCTGTTTATGTGTGTGTACATGTCATTGATTGAACTAAGACTATAACCAATACTTACTTGTACTCAGTAGATGTGGTACTACTGTACGTCATTCACTTCGACACTAGCGTCCATGTCCATGTACATGAACATTGTACATGATTGTGCATACCATGGCATGTACAGTACAGTAGATCTACACTGAAAATGTGCGATAAGACTTTCAAATAGTGGGGGGAGGTAGGGGGGTAAAGTCTATTCGAAATGCGTTACGTTTACAGAAAAAGTGCGAACTTATGAGATGCTCCCTTACCAGATCGCAGAGTGCCTGAGTGGTCACCTTGACGGGTTTTACTGTACACGTGTCCATGTACGTACGTTACGTTTTCAATCATCATGGCTTGGGTGCGAGTTCGCAGCCAATTTGCAGTGATCCATGCAGTCGACCTCCGGCTACGCGGGTCTAGAAGGTAATACATGTTAGGGCTGCAAGGAATATTCGAATATTCGATTGATATTCGTTAGGAACCCGATGGAAGGAATATTTTCCCCTTTAGAATATTCGTTCGTTTTGACACGTGCGCGCTCTGCTCCTGTCGATCTACATGTATTTGTAGTAATTCTTGAACGGATGGGGTGATATGTACATGTGTTATGTGTTGAGAAAGGGGACTATGACTCACAGGAGTGGTGGACATGACTCCACTAGACATCTACTTGGTCTAGAACAACTGGGGACTAGTCAAACTCTTTCTAAGATTCTTTTGGTATAGAATATAATTCGATTTTAATAGTTCCTATTCAAATAATTGTTTCACCCTTAGAAATAATTCAGCATTTTGAGAGAATATTCGTTATTCGTTCATTTACAGATTTTATAATAGCAATAAAAAGAACAAATTCTGCAGTCATCGCCACACTACAACGAAGTCATGAAAGTTTACCAGAATTAATTTTCTTGTCACATTCATCAGTGGAAAGTCGTGACTGAAGAGTAACCATGCTGAACAATGATTAAATATACATTCAATGATGTGTTACGAGAACAAACTACAGTGCCAAAATAGAAAGAGGGAAGGTGAGACAATAGCAGTGAAGTGAGAGCTAAGTGCAACGGTGGGTGAAAAACTAATAATTATAACGCTAAAACTGTGTAGTGAGACAAACAATCATGCTGTGCACCTACGAAAACAATTTTAACGCAACTACATGTTTCTTCTGCTTACAAAGATCAGGCTTATGCAAACGAATACAAACAGCCTCAAGTACTTTCAACTGACTAGCATACCGTGCACGACAAAGAACAGAAAAACTAAAATCATCATACACCTGCAGACACTTAGGGTGAGACAACAAGTGAAGAAAAACGGCAGACTTCTTACGATCACAATCACCATCTGATTCCTCGTCTCCAACAACCGCAACCTCGTCCTCCGTTTCATCTCCCAACTCGTCCTCAGTGTCGTCCTCCGTGTCATTCTCCTCATCAACACTGATCGGTCCCAGGCTCGTTTGACGTTGTTTAACCTCTGTTCGTTGACTCCTCCTTTGATCTTGATGGCAACTTGTTACCATTGTTGTTGTTGTTGTTGTTGTTGTTGTTGTTGTTGTTGTTGTTGTTAAATCTTGTGTTCCCAGTGTCCTCACCGGTGCTTGATCTCCAGTACTGTAATAATTCATTGAATAATTAGCCGTTGATCGTCTAGGTCTTTGAATGTTGATTGTGTTACTTTCTTTGTTGAATTCCGTTCCCTTCAGCCTTCTTTCTCGTTGTTCACAATCAGTGCTTGCCTCATCCATATATGCACGTGCCACCGACACCACAGACTCAGCCCCAGCACCGCCGATGATAGATGTAGGTGGCGGTTCTGGGGGAGGCAACGGCAAAGACGGCGATGAGGGCATTACCTCATCACAGCGTCCACTTTGGTCTTGAGCTGAATGTTGTTGTGGTGTGTTATCTTGTGTTGTTATGGTGCATTGTGTTGTGGTGACAATATGCCCATTACCCGACTCCAAGACTCTCGATACGGGTAATGGAGGCACTATTGCCGATGACGGAAATTGTGCTAACGATGGCTGTGGCCGAGGGTTCTTCAGTGGCCTGCCGCGTTTTGGGCGGTGCTGGGGCTGAGTCTGTGGTGTCGGTGGCACGTGCATATATGGATGAGGCAAGCACTGATTGTGAACAACGAGAAAGAAGGCTGAAGGGAACGGAATTCAACAAAGAAAGTAACACAATCAACATTCAAAGACCTAGACGATCAACGGCTAATTATTCAATGAATTATTACAGTACTGGAGATCAAGCACCGGCGAGGACACTGGGAACACAAGATTTAACAACAACAACAACAACAACAACAACAACAACAACAACAACAACAACAACAATGGTAACAAGTTGCCATCAAGATCAAAGGAGGAGTCAACGAACAGAGGTTAAACAACGTCAAACGAGCCTGGGACCGATCAGTGTTGATGAGGAGAATGACACGGAGGACGACACTGAGGACGAGTTGGGAGATGAAACGGAGGACGAGGTTGCGGTTGTTGGAGACGAGGAATCAGATGGTGATTGTGATCGTAAGAAGTCTGCCGTTTTTCTTCACTTGTTGTCTCACCCTAAGTGTCTGCAGGTGTATGATGATTTTAGTTTTTCTGTTCTTTGTCGTGCACGGTATGCTAGTCAGTTGAAAGTACTTGAGGCTGTTTGTATTCGTTTGCATAAGCCTGATCTTTGTAAGCAGAAGAAACATGTAGTTGCGTTAAAATTGTTTTCGTAGGTGCACAGCATGATTGTTTGTCTCACTACACAGTTTTAGCGTTATAATTATTAGTTTTTCACCCACCGTTGCACTTAGCTCTCACTTCACTGCTATTGTCTCACCTTCCCTCTTTCTATTTTGGCACTGTAGTTTGTTCTCGTAACACATCATTGAATGTATATTTAATCATTGTTCAGCATGGTTACTCTTCAGTCACGACTTTCCACTGATGAATGTGACAAGAAAATTAATTCTGGTAAACTTTCATGACTTCGTTGTAGTGTGGCGATGACTGCAGAATTTGTTCTTTTTATTGCTATTATAAAATTGTTGTCTCCACGTCGATTATTTGCATATTTTAAACGGAGATACTCTAGGAGTCAGGTTGAAACCCTGAATGATGCTCTGCGCAAACGCTACTTGGCTAGAAACATTTCACATAATATTATCTTTTTGAAGCGCTGTAAGGAAAATGGAGTGTGCCCTACTTCCATCCAGAATCGGGTGCACAAAGCCCGTGCTTATCACTCATTAGCAATAGAAAGAGTATTCCTCAAAGACAACATTGCGCGCTCTAGTGACACATTATGTTCTGTTAAGTCTCAATTTAAACGTCTGTATAGTTCGGCTCGTTCGTTCCTTTCCTATCACGACTACCTCAGATTCAGTACACTACTGGCCGAGAATGACAGCAAACAGCAAGTCAAACTCCTCGCCAAGTACGAGAAAAACATCAAATGGCTGCGTGCAAAGCGGTATGGCTCCTTTAAGCCCAACATGGACACGATTATTAATCTGGCCAACATCGAACTATCCCCTGTGCAAAAGGAATTACTTTGCCGGGGAACGGAGTTTGGTATTCCTCCTTCTAACAACAGAAAGGAAATAGTTCTTACGCAATTCGAAATGTTCCACAAAAAACTCATGAAGAATTTTACACCAGTATCTGAAAATCAGCGTGCTATCTGTACGGCTAATCTTCGAGCCATCGCCGAAGAACACGCAGAAAAACCTCCAGACCGAAGCACATTTTCATTATCCAGAGAACACCTTAAGGCTCGACGTCATCTTACGAACAACAACGATATTAGAATCACAAGACCAGACAAGGGTCGAGCTACAGTTATTATCAGCACACAAGAGTACAATACAAAAATGGCGGTCATCCTTGAGGACACGAGTAAGTTTGTCCAACTCGGTCCGGTATCTACTCATGACAACACAGTTCGAGTAGAGAAAAAGTTGAATAGTTTTCTCAAGAGACTTAAGGAAAATAAACAGATATCGGAGGAAGAGTTCTTCAAAATGCGGCCCATTGGTTCCGTCCGGCCACGTCTCTATGGGCTACCAAAAATACATAAACCGAACTGTCCGTTGCGCCCCATATTATCCATGGTTGCATCACCACAATATAATATCTCTAAATGGCTGTGTGGTTGGCTTGACATCGTGCAAACGTTCTATTGCAAACATACAGTTAAAGACACCTTCGAATTCATTGACGTCCTTCGCTCCCACCCGGTTCCGGCCTCCGCGCATATGTGCTCTTTTGATGTTGTTAGTCTGTTCACGAACGTCCCGTTAGAAGAGACTATCAATATTTGCCTAGATGTGTTGTACCGAAATGATGAAGTTGACACGCCATGGATATCGGAGACGGCGTTCCGGGAACTGATGTTGCTCGTGACGACTGGTGTGGAGTTTTCCTTCGGTGACATTATGTACAGGCAGGTTGATGGGGTAGCCATGGGCTCTCCATTGGGTCCAGTTTTAGCGAATGTGTTCGTTGGTTACTGCGAGTCACTGATTGCAGAACAGTTGTGGCCAGCATTGTACGTTCGTTTTGTTGATGATTCCTTCACCTGGTTTGATTCTCTTGAAGATAGCCAAATCTTTCTTGGTATTCTAAATGACCTACATCCTTCCATACGTTTTACGTGTGAACACGAACAAGCCAACAAACTTCCCTTTCTAGACGTCCTTGTGGAAAAGTCTAGTCAGGGTACCGTAACATCTGTGTACAGAAAGCCTACATTCACCGGCCAGTACATAATGTTTGACTCGTATTGTTCGTACCAATACAAGGTGAATTTAGTGCGTAACTTGGTGGATCGAGCAGAACGTATTTGCTCCTCTTCCAAACTAGCTGAGGAACTAGACTTCCTTAAGTCCGTTTTTCTAAAGAACGGGTACCCTGACGATCTATTGAAGGAACTCATGAGCGAAAGGCTGGATAGAAAGGAAAAACGTTTTGGCCCGGACAAATGTCCCACGTATCTTTCTCTCCCCTGGAAAGGTAACCTCTCATTATCCATGAGTCGCTTGGTACGGAAAATTGTACAGCAAACTTACTACGCGGTACATTTTGTACCCGTTTTCACAACTGTACGTGCGTTCACGGTGAGGAAGGATGTCCTACCAACCCAACTTGCATCTAAATTGGTATACCAATTTGAGTGCCGACAATGCGGTAGTCGGTACGTTGGTAGGACTCTTCAACATCTGAACGCACGTATCAAGCAGCACGTCCCACTGCATATGCTGACTGGCTCGGCACGGGCACTGCGACCAAAACGCGGCAGGCCACTGAAGAACCCTCGGCCACAGCCATCGTTAGCACAATTTCCGTCATCGGCAATAGTGCCTCCATTACCCGTATCGAGAGTCTTGGAGTCGGGTAATGGGCATATTGTCACCACAACACAATGCACCATAACAACACAAGATAACACACCACAACAACATTCAGCTCAAGACCAAAGTGGACGCTGTGATGAGGTAATGCCCTCATCGCCGTCTTTGCCGTTGCCTCCCCCAGAACCGCCACCTACATCTATCATCGGCGGTGCTGGGGCTGAGTCTGTGGTGTCGGTGGCACGTGCATATATGGATGAGGCAAGCACTGATTGTGAACAACGAGAAAGAAGGCTGAAGGGAACGGAATTCAACAAAGAAAGTAACACAATCAACATTCAAAGACCTAGACGATCAACGGCTAATTATTCAATGAATTATTACAGTACTGGAGATCAAGCACCGGCGAGGACACTGGGAACACAAGATTTAACAACAACAACAACAACAACAACAACAACAACAACAACAACAATGGTAACAAGTTGCCATCAAGATCAAAGGAGGAGTCAACGAACAGAGGTTAAACAACGTCAAACGAGCCTGGGACCGATCAGTGTTGATGAGGAGAATGACACGGAGGACGACACTGAGGACGAGTTGGGAGATGAAACGGAGGACGAGGTTGCGGTTGTTGGAGACGAGGAATCAGATGGTGATTGTGATCGTAAGAAGTCTGCCGTTTTTCTTCACTTGTTGTCTCACCCTAAGTGTCTGCAGGTGTATGATGATTTTAGTTTTTCTGTTCTTTGTCGTGCACGGTATGCTAGTCAGTTGAAAGTACTTGAGGCTGTTTGTATTCGTTTGCATAAGCCTGATCTTTGTAAGCAGAAGAAACATGTAGTTGCGTTAAAATTGTTTTCGTAGGTGCACAGCATGATTGTTTGTCTCACTACACAGTTTTAGCGTTATAATTATTAGTTTTTCACCCACCGTTGCACTTAGCTCTCACTTCACTGCTATTGTCTCACCTTCCCTCTTTCTATTTTGGCACTGTAGTTTGTTCTCGTAACACATCATTGAATGTATATTTAATCATTGTTCAGCATGGTTACTCTTCAGTCACGACTTTCCACTGATGAATGTGACAAGAAAATTAATTCTGGTAAACTTTCATGACTTCGTTGTAGTGTGGCGATGACTGCAGAATTTGTTCTTTTTATTGCTATTATAAAATTGTTGTCTCCACGTCGATTATTTGCATATTTTAAACGGAGATACTCTAGGAGTCAGGTTGAAACCCTGAATGATGCTCTGCGCAAACGCTACTTGGCTAGAAACATTTCACATAATATTATCTTTTTGAAGCGCTGTAAGGAAAATGGAGTGTGCCCTACTTCCATCCAGAATCGGGTGCACAAAGCCCGTGCTTATCACTCATTAGCAATAGAAAGAGTATTCCTCAAAGACAACATTGCGCGCTCTAGTGACACATTATGTTCTGTTAAGTCTCAATTTAAACGTCTGTATAGTTCGGCTCGTTCGTTCCTTTCCTATCACGACTACCTCAGATTCAGTACACTACTGGCCGAGAATGACAGCAAACAGCAAGTCAAACTCCTCGCCAAGTACGAGAAAAACATCAAATGGCTGCGTGCAAAGCGGTATGGCTCCTTTAAGCCCAACATGGACACGATTATTAATCTGGCCAACATCGAACTATCCCCTGTGCAAAAGGAATTACTTTGCCGGGGAACGGAGTTTGGTATTCCTCCTTCTAACAACAGAAAGGAAATAGTTCTTACGCAATTCGAAATGTTCCACAAAAAACTCATGAAGAATTTTACACCAGTATCTGAAAATCAGCGTGCTATCTGTACGGCTAATCTTCGAGCCATCGCCGAAGAACACGCAGAAAAACCTCCAGACCGAAGCACATTTTCATTATCCAGAGAACACCTTAAGGCTCGACGTCATCTTACGAACAACAACGATATTAGAATCACAAGACCAGACAAGGGTCGAGCTACAGTTATTATCAGCACACAAGAGTACAATACAAAAATGGCGGTCATCCTTGAGGACACGAGTAAGTTTGTCCAACTCGGTCCGGTATCTACTCATGACAACACAGTTCGAGTAGAGAAAAAGTTGAATAGTTTTCTCAAGAGACTTAAGGAAAATAAACAGATATCGGAGGAAGAGTTCTTCAAAATGCGGCCCATTGGTTCCGTCCGGCCACGTCTCTATGGGCTACCAAAAATACATAAACCGAACTGTCCGTTGCGCCCCATATTATCCATGGTTGCATCACCACAATATAATATCTCTAAATGGCTGTGTGGTTGGCTTGACATCGTGCAAACGTTCTATTGCAAACATACAGTTAAAGACACCTTCGAATTCATTGACGTCCTTCGCTCCCACCCGGTTCCGGCCTCCGCGCATATGTGCTCTTTTGATGTTGTTAGTCTGTTCACGAACGTCCCGTTAGAAGAGACTATCAATATTTGCCTAGATGTGTTGTACCGAAATGATGAAGTTGACACGCCATGGATATCGGAGACGGCGTTCCGGGAACTGATGTTGCTCGTGACGACTGGGGTGGAGTTTTCCTTCGGTGACATTATGTACAGGCAGGTTGATGGGGTAGCCATGGGCTCTCCATTGGGTCCAGTTTTAGCGAATGTGTTCGTTGGTTACTGCGAGTCACTGATTGCAGAACAGTTGTGGCCAGCATTGTACGTTCGTTTTGTTGATGATTCCTTCACCTGGTTTGATTCTCTTGAAGATAGCCAAATCTTTCTTGGTATTCTAAATGACCTACATCCTTCCATACGTTTTACGTGTGAACACGAACAAGCCAACAAACTTCCCTTTCTAGACGTCCTTGTGGAAAAGTCTAGTCAGGGTACCGTAACATCTGTGTACAGAAAGCCTACATTCACCGGCCAGTACATAATGTTTGACTCGTATTGTTCGTACCAATACAAGGTGAATTTAGTGCGTAACTTGGTGGATCGAGCAGAACGTATTTGCTCCTCTTCCAAACTAGCTGAGGAACTAGACTTCCTTAAGTCCGTTTTTCTAAAGAACGGGTACCCTGACGATCTATTGAAGGAACTCATGAGCGAAAGGCTGGATAGAAAGGAAAAACGTTTTGGCCCGGACAAATGTCCCACGTATCTTTCTCTCCCCTGGAAAGGTAACCTCTCATTATCCATGAGTCGCTTGGTACGGAAAATTGTACAGCAAACTTACTACGCGGTACATTTTGTACCCGTTTTCACAACTGTACGTGCGTTCACGGTGAGGAAGGATGTCCTACCAACCCAACTTGCATCTAAATTGGTATACCAATTTGAGTGCCGACAATGCGGTAGTCGGTACGTTGGTAGGACTCTTCAACATCTGAACGCACGTATCAAGCAGCACGTCCCACTGCATATGCTGACTGGCTCGGCACGGGCACTGCGACCAAAACGCGGCAGGCCACTGAAGAACCCTCGGCCACAGCCATCGTTAGCACAATTTCCGTCATCGGCAATAGTGCCTCCATTACCCGTATCGAGAGTCTTGGAGTCGGGTAATGGGCATATTGTCACCACAACACAATGCACCATAACAACACAAGATAACACACCACAACAACATTCAGCTCAAGACCAAAGTGGACGCTGTGATGAGGTAATGCCCTCATCGCCGTCTTTGCCGTTGCCTCCCCCAGAACCGCCACCTACATCTATCATCGGCGGTGCTGGGGCTGAGTCTGTGGTGTCGGTGGCACGTGCATATATGGATGAGGCAAGCACTGATTGTGAACAACGAGAAAGAAGGCTGAAGGGAACGGAATTCAACAAAGAAAGTAACACAATCAACATTCAAAGACCTAGACGATCAACGGCTAATTATTCAATGAATTATTACAGTACTGGAGATCAAGCACCGGCGAGGACACTGGGAACACAAGATTTAACAACAACAACAACAACAACAACAACAACAACAACAACAATGGTAACAAGTTGCCATCAAGATCAAAGGAGGAGTCAACGAACAGAGGTTAAACAACGTCAAACGAGCCTGGGACCGATCAGTGTTGATGAGGAGAATGACACGGAGGACGACACTGAGGACGAGTTGGGAGATGAAACGGAGGACGAGGTTGCGGTTGTTGGAGACGAGGAATCAGATGGTGATTGTGATCGTAAGAAGTCTGCCGTTTTTCTTCACTTGTTGTCTCACCCTAAGTGTCTGCAGGTGTATGATGATTTTAGTTTTTCTGTTCTTTGTCGTGCACGGTATGCTAGTCAGTTGAAAGTACTTGAGGCTGTTTGTATTCGTTTGCATAAGCCTGATCTTTGTAAGCAGAAGAAACATGTAGTTGCGTTAAAATTGTTTTCGTAGGTGCACAGCATGATTGTTTGTCTCACTACACAGTTTTAGCGTTATAATTATTAGTTTTTCACCCACCGTTGCACTTAGCTCTCACTTCACTGCTATTGTCTCACCTTCCCTCTTTCTATTTTGGCACTGTAGTTTGTTCTCGTAACACATCATTGAATGTATATTTAATCATTGTTCAGCATGGTTACTCTTCAGTCACGACTTTCCACTGATGAATGTGACAAGAAAATTAATTCTGGTAAACTTTCATGACTTCGTTGTAGTGTGGCGATGACTGCAGAATTTGTTCTTTTTATTGCTATTATAAAATTGTTGTCTCCACGTCGATTATTTACAGATTTAATAATTGTTTCACCCTTTAATAGAAATAATTCAGCATTTTGAGAGAATATTCGTTATTCGTTCGTTTTGGATGAGTATTCGTTCGTTCGTGAAATAGAATATTCGTTGCAGCCCTAATACAATATGTAGTACTGTATTTCCAGAGCTACGGTCACTCTGGTCTGCCCTTACCATGCTTCCACTGCCACAGTGCCAGGAACAGTGCAGGTTGTTCAACAGTCGTACTTCCTCGCTCCAGAGGCGTCCAAGATCCTGTTTTACAGGTCGATGATCCAGGTAGGGTAGGCTGTCGTAGATTCTACGGTTCCAACGCGTTTTATCCGTCACTAGGCAACATGGAGCCGCTGACACGGCTAACGAAGTGCGCTATCCGCGGCTTCTTCGGTCTGCATGATGCTATTTTGTAGAATTCCCATTCCGTTTTTGCTTTAGTGTAGCCCTGCGGTCGACTCACTTATTTATTTTCTACCCTTCCTCTCTCCGTATTTCTGCCCCCCCCCCCTCTCTCTCTCTCTCTCTCTCTCTCTCTCTCCCTCCCTCCCTCCCTCCCTCCCTCCCTCCCTCCCTCCCTCCCTCGCTCCCTCCCTCCCTCCCTCCCTCCCTCCCTCCCTCCCTCCCTCCCTCCCTCCCTCCCTCCCTCCCTCCCTCCCTCTCTCTCTCTCTCTCTCTCTCTCTCTCTCTCTCTCTCTCTCTCTCTCTCTCTCTCTCTCTCTCTCTCTCTCTCTCTCTCTCTCTCTCTCTCTCCCGCATTCCCTCTGTCGTAAACTTCTACGACAACAACAACAGACTGCACGATCGTAGCTAGACCTACTGGTAGCGGCGGTTGACAACTCGATCTAGCCTAGGATGCAATCAGGAGCGGAAGATCGCCATATCTAACAAACGGACAACTGTACAGACTTGCCGATACTTTTATCGTCTTCAGCAGCCACAACTAAATAAAATTACTTGGTCAGAAACAGCTCTAAAAAATTTGTGAGCTCCTATATAATTATTAAAGGGGAAGTATACCCTAAAATCAAATTTTCACCAGTTGTAGTCTTCGGGGTGCTGAGTCGAATGGTCTTGGTCCGAGGAAGCTGAGACGCTCCCTTCCTACTTGAATTCCAATCGAACTCGCGCACTTCCACCGAAACTGGGTGACTGCGCCCTACTAGATGGGGATTTGTATGCAAAATCTCACTAAAAGCGCCATTTCGTTCTTATAAAAGCACGGATGACCGCGATTGGCCCATATGTTGTAGTCTTTTGGACGCTGAGTCGACTGGTTTTGGTCCGAAAAGGCTGCGATGCAGCGTTCCTCCTTTATTCCCAATCGAACATGGTTGAACAAGTGGTCACGTGCTCCTGCGTACACCAGTCACCTGGTCACCGTGCCTGCAGGGTACAACTTACTAGCCTGTTTGACCTTTTTTGGGTGCAGTCCTGTCACTCGAGTTGAACCTTGGTGTGAAAATTGTCGCCTGCTGGCGCGGTGACCAGGTGATTTGGGCAACCAGGACCACGTGACCGCTTGTTCAACCATGTTCGATTGGGAATAAAGGAGGAACGCTGCATCGCAGCCTTTTCGGACCAAAACCAGTCGACTCAGCGTCCAAAAGACTACAACATATGGGCCAATCGCGGTCATCCGTGCTTTTATAAGAACGAAATGGCGCTTTTAGTGAGATTTTGCATACAAATCCCCATCTAGTAGGGCGCAGTCACCCAGTTTCGGTGGAAGTGCGCGAGTTCGATTGGGATTCAAGTAGGAAGGGAGTGTCTCAGCTTCCTCGGACCAAGACCATTCGACTCAGCACCCCGAAGACTACAACTGGTGAAAATTTGATTTTAGGGTATACTTCCCCTTTAACTGGTTTGAGGGAAAGAGACAAACGGGAAAATATAATTATTAGTATGTTACGAGTTTCTAGAAAATACCACCTTGAACCTTAGACTAACTACTTGGGACCTACTGCATGCAGACTTGCAGTACTGGATGTCTGCGAAAATACTACAGAAAACGAAACTACGCTCTGCCATAGGCATTAATTATGTCATAGCACTTACGGTTCCTAATTACCACCACGGCATGATAATGACCATGTACTCGTGATGTATGTCGATGCGACGGCCCAAGCAGTGTCGCTGATCATGTACTACTGACTGTATACTCTAGTACACGGTCGCGTCGACGTCGGTAGACTCGGTACACCGACAACGACAATCGTCATTCGGACCTGCCTAGTCAGGGAGCCGACCTTCAAAAAAGTGGCGCTCCAGGTCGGGCGAGATGGAGTACAAGATCTCTTCAGCAATGGGTTATGGGTCTATCAGAGAAGGGCTTTCGAGTTCTTGGCCATCCCAAAGCTGTGCACGGACATCGCGAGGACGCATTTTGTTCGACGATCAAATTCACAATTGTCAAGCATTTAGGCGCAAATGTTTTTCGTTCTCAGCCGACTTCTCGGTTTGAGAAGTAGGTGCGCACGCTCAAAATTCCAAATCAGTGACTATGCGCCTGTCCAGAAGATGACGACGCTGCAAGCTTACTTTCTCAAAGCGTGACATACATTTTCATTACGATTTTGACTTTGAATGTGAGAATAGTATTGCCATCGTCAGGTCCACTAGTCACGAAGCATGGCGCTTCTGGACAAAAGCGCAACATAGAGTGTGTACCAGCAATAGTGCACAATAATACTCGCGCCTACTCCGGCAATTCTGCAACGCGTGCAAGCAAAGTTTCAAAAGTATATTTCCAGGTCTGACTGAGGTCGAGTCGAGCGAAGATTCCGGCAGAGTAGGCGAGATGTTGCTTGCTGACAAGTCGGCCTCCGC
The DNA here is from genome assembly GCF_964019385.1 of Sycon ciliatum. Classification (NCBI taxonomy): domain Eukaryota; kingdom Metazoa; phylum Porifera; class Calcarea; order Leucosolenida; family Sycettidae; genus Sycon; species Sycon ciliatum. The sequence continues at coordinate 40,980,186 of NC_088646.1, read as the reverse complement.
GTCCCTGAGTCCTGACTGCCAGTGCCACAGCCGTATGCACCAGTGACCAGTCACCGGACGTGCAAGATCATCATCACCCATGTCGGTACTCTGCCTGGCCTATTTATCTGCTGGTGGTGTCAACTCCGTTGCAGTTTGCCAGCTTGTTTGTTCCGGTACTCGTTCTTCACTGGTTCAGGTGAGCCTAGCTGCTTTTGCACAAAATACTTTGTGGATCCTGTGAGAGATCATGTAACTCGAAAACGAGACGTTGTTTGAAACAAAGGTAGAATGACAATCACTGCCAGTTCCACATGCACTTCTGACAGGAACTACGACAGACGTCTACGTGGCAGCACCAAAGGAGAGCATGGGATAGGCAACATCACAAGATAGAACATACATGCGCGCACGTACATGTGTGCGAGCTTGTGTACACGCGCGCACGCCCACACACGCTTGCAAGCGTGTACTCACATGTGTGCGAGTGTGCATGAGTGCACACACACGCACACACATGTGACTCTCTGTTCGCACACACACACACACACATACATGTGTGCGAACATGCGCGCATTCATCACACACGCGTGCGCACATACACACAGGTGGATGCGCACATGCCAATGCTCACACACACACACGCATACACGTGTACATGTGCACGCACACACACGCGTGCGCGCTTGCACGCACACACACTCGTGCGCGCTTGCACGCACATACACACAGGTGGATGCGCACATGCAAATGCTCACACACACATACACGCATACACATGTACATGTATATGTGCACGACACACGCGCGCGTGCACACACAGGTGGATGCGCGCACATGCATGTGTGCGAGCTTGTGTACACGCGCGCACGCCCACACACGCGCGCAAGCGTGTACTCACATGTGTGCATGAGTGCACACACACGCACACACACACACACACATGTGACTCTCTGTTCGCACACACACACATACATGTGTGCGAACATGCACGCATTCAACACACACGCGTGCGCACATACACACAGGTGGATGCGCACATGCCAATGCTCACACACACACACACACACACGCATACACGTGTACATGTGCACGCACACACACGCGTGCGCGCTTGCACGCACATACACACAGGTGGATGCGCACATGCAAATGCTCACACACACATACACGCATACACATGTACATGTGCACGACACACGCGTGCGCGCACACACAGGTGGATGCGCACATGCAAATGCTCACACACACACGCTCATACACGTGTACATGTGCACGACACACGCGCGCGCCCGCACACACACACATGGATGCGCACATGCCGATGCTCACATGCATACATACATATAAACACACACACTCATGCACGCGCGCGTCATTATCTACGAATCTCAGAAACATGCAACACGCGGCCAGAAGTTAATCATCACCAGTGAACTTGCTGTGATTGTGGTACCAACAACATGCTGTGCAAGAACGTCACCATCATCGGCTGCTCTGAGGTAGCATTCCAGAATGGCAATTTACAAAGCCGCTGTCTAGTGCCCTACTATCATCTCCACGGAGCAGCAGTCGGAACCCAGGAGATAACTGCTCTGCATAGCTGCAAACATCGCAAAGGTTACAGCACTGGATGCTTCTAGTGCAACGGGTCACCCCAACCCTGTACTATACTTGCTGGTGCATGTCCGAATGTGACAACCCAATCATTAGCGCCCATGTTCTGGACCGTCGCTAACGCTTCCGCCCAGGGCCTTATTACGGGCTTTTACGGTACTCGCCGATGCATGTCCGAATGTTGCAACCCGCTCAGCAGCACTACACATGTGAGCAACAAGTGGACGTCGTTGGCAGCACAGAGCAGAGGATCGCAAACCGGATGAAGAATGGATACTGTTCTCCATGATGAAGGGATCAAAAACCGTTCAACACAGATATTGCGCTACATCGTCTTGCCTGGATGTATGCGGTGCCGATGCATATCGCGTCCAAGACACTGTTTACATATCTGCATTCAGCCTTTGTTCACATAAATATGATGCACCGTAGCTGTAGTTTTAAAATGATTATATTCTACATGTTACCGCCACATTTACTGATTGCGTTTGCGGAAATTCCTAAAATTAATATACTACGTCTACTACTACTCAATTTACCACACAAAAGACTGAGTGAAGTAGGGAAATAATCATCCCATGATCTTCTACAATGTGAATGCTTCCACGTACGCGCATGTCATTGTGCAGCATCCGAAACTTCAACAAAACAATGATTCAAAGAGACGTTATTCAAGATAAGTCATGCATTTCTACGTTCACTGGTATAATCAAAGATTCCGTTCAAGGCAGCTGCCATGGTGTGTACCTTACCACCTTTAACACACGTTGTCAGTCCGCTCATTGACTAGCATGAAATCGTTTGTAGCAGGAGTACTCTTGTTTGTAGTGAGGATCAATCTACAAAACACTATTGGTAAAAACAATCAAGAGTCACCTCGATGGAGACGGACAGTTCCTACGAGACCTGCCTGTCGACATCAGGGTCAAGTGGCAAGTCATTTAGCCGTTACGCACGACAATCTCAGGAACACCAGTCATGTCCTCCGACGACGAACCAGCTACTGTATGTTTGTCTTCAGAACTCAGAACGACACAATTATACAAACAGAATGAAAAATGCTTCATCGACGGTGTGACTTTGCGTTTCGCTTCGTGTTTCTTTGTGTTTCTCTTGAAAATCTAGCAAAATTGAGTCATTCGCATGAAAATGTCTGGTTACGTCAGCGAAACCCGCTGATTTCCCCATTTTTCAAGCGCTGAATGGCGCAAAAACTGTGAAATCACGGCAACGAAATAGTGTTCGACGAGCGAACAAACCTCCTTGCACCGGCATTGCTGCACAGCTTCGGGACGGCCAAGTTCTCAAATCGTCCTCTAGAGACCCTTGCCTACCTCTGTGCGAAGTTTCAAGTCCTCCCTCTGAAGTGGCATACCCCGAAAATAAAAAGCATCCTACAGATTTCAGCTCCCGGACTAGCCGGGCAGCAGTACTTTTTTGGGCGCTCACAGACTAGTCACCTGCGCGGAGTGCGCGCTCACGAGCTGCAGCGGCGCGGGGGTACCGGGTGTATCATGTGGCAGCACAGGTTTCCATCCTGAATCAGTGAATGGGTGATGTACAATGACATGACAACAATGTTGTAGATCGACAACAAAATCAACATCATGTACAATGTCATGTACATGTATGTGGATGAGTGAGTGACTGAGCTCTGACTCTGAGCACGCGGTGCACCGGTGACTGGTGCCAGTGCAGTGCAGTGGTGTGGTGGTTGTTCCCAGACTCCCGCCCGTACTGCCGCAACTCCGTTTTCAGTTCGTGTTTGAGTTCGCGTTGCGGAGAGCTGTTTGGAGTTCCTTGGCATTGCGTTTCTCTCGTTCGTGTTCTGTATTTTCCTTACAACGCCGTCCCTATCTCGTAGCTCGTGTAGTTTGTATAAGTACACGTCTTTGTGGTTGCTCAATTTTCTGGGATTGGAGACGGTCGAGACTCAAGAGGTTGTCGAGTGGCCGGGTTGTTGCAGGAAGCCGGTGGAACCAGTCAGTCTAGACTCTACTGCTCGTCTCGGGACCAAATTAATCGGACGAAATCAGCGACACTGCTTGCAACCCAGCATCCTGGAAAGCCACTATCCGGCCATGAGAAGTATCTGATTGTTGGCTTCAGCAACGGTAGACAGGTAGAGACTCATCCGTTCTCGGCACCAGTTGACAGCGTTGGTCTGGTCGTTAGCGGACGGAAATGCGCAGCGCGCTTCACATATTTCTGGCGCTCTCGGTGTTCCTCCTCTCGACAGGGAAATGTCACGCACGAGTCGAGGCCGAGGGCGAAGGAGATGCCGAATCCGGTAAGCCGAGGTCTATGGTTATGCTATTGTTTTCTTTACGACCCTCTCTCTTTTCCTCTATTCCTCTTTGCCGATGTGCCCATGTCCGTGTGGGACAGGGACTTGATTTGTTGCCGACATACTTGTGTGCAGGTCTGAGGACTCGCACACGTAGAATCTACCGACAGTGTATTCGTAATGCCGAATGTTCTGTAGTGCGGCTTATCACATGTAGTACCGGTAGATGATCTACCCTGCGTTGCGAATACCTCAATCTGGCTCAGGTTCATGGTTCCACAATGTCATAATCATTATGTGAGCGGAGGAGTGAGGTCACCCTATAATACACTGCGCGTGTGCGATACGTAGTAGTTTGCAGTTTCGTCTCGTAATGTAGGTCTCTACCCTCCCATTCCCAAGGAAGCTGTCCATGTTTTACTAGTATTTCTCCCAGTCCTGTCTGAGTGTCTCGCTTGACCATCATGGTACCAGGGAGTATTGTACTACTCCCTGATGGTAACGATGCATTGCTGGAAGTGGGAGTGCAAGACAAGTCGGACTCGGAGACGGAGGGTAGAGGGGGTGCCGACCTGACACATCTCTCTGTCTGTAGCCTCGGACTCTCCCCTATCTACATGACAGACTACAAAATTAATAAAGTATTACTTTGTTGCATTCCTACGAAAACCGGGAGAAAAGCATCCCCAGTCAGCCTCTACTAGCTCTAGCCTAAACTAGGCAAAAGCTGCACAACTCGTAGGCTGTTCTATGATCAATGCGTTGACGATGTTTATGTTGCAGTGCAATGCCTCTACATTATAAAGATGATAATTCCTGGGCATGTACCAATGTCACTATGAATGGTTGCTATTCCACACCTAACCCCCTGTAGGGTTGATTCTCAAGCAAAGACATAAATTGTCATAAGGCCAAAACAAAAAATAGGCTTGTTTCCGGTCGGCAACCCCTCGAAAAGGAGACTCGGTCGGCCGGAATGAAACTTTTTTTGGATATTTTATTTTGGTTCCTCAATTGTTGTGGTATTGATGGACAAGAGCACCTACACATGTACATTGTACATATATCACGGCAAGGATCAATGTCAAAGTAGGTTGACTGCGTACTGACTCACTGTTCTTGTACAGCATGTGGTGTATTCCTGTTTTTGTACATCCTGAGAAATCAAGCAAACAGTTCGAGTCCTTCCAGCTCCGTTATTCTAGCTCGTATCGACCCCGGAGGTTTTCGAGCCGACAGCTGAGAATCTTTGCTACCTAGTAGGTGTTTTGATTGTGGAATTCGGTTGAGATTTGACTGAGTTATGACTCGTTGAGTGCACTTGCTCACATGGCATTGCCACCGTTTGTATACATTTGGCACCAAAAAAAAGTTTCAGAATTTGGGAAAAAGTGGCCCGGTCGGGCGACCGGAAACAAGGTCATTATTTGTTTGGGCCTAATGTTTGATCAGCCCGTTATGGGGGAAGCATAGATTGACTGTAGTCTGGGGTGGTCTTTGCAAGTACCTGTGACAGTCAGTACTAACACTGCATGCTAAGTTGTATGCTAAGCCATGTGCAATTTGGGAACTTGTTGTTTTCGATTGTGATGGTTTGGGCTTGGGCATGTGTGCGTATAGCTGTGTCTAATCGTCTAATCAAAGACATGGTGGCATTTGTACTTGGTCCGCCAAGTCACAATCGGCGCCTATCTTCGCACTTGATTTTTTGGTGTTCTGCCTGCGTCATACCGCATGGAACCATCAATTCACCATCCGAACATAACCATAAACCATTGCATCCGACAACATGGCAGCACACACCATCAAAGAATTTACGATCGGTTCGTTTGAATCTTTTTGACTGGAGCTGCCACCGTACCGACGAACACTTCCGTCAGCGCAATAAAACGCTGCAACCTCCGCTCCAGTCCGTAAAATAGGTCGGGATGTTCGCACTTCAGAGTGATGGCGAATACAGTTTTTGCCTACTTCCAACTGTCTGGCGGCAAGGATGGTTTTCCGCTGGGAGGTATAGAAAAGCTGAAAAAGCACTTCGCGAGCTTGTATTAAGTGCTCGCAGAGTACAGCGCCTAGTGAAGAGTTGTCACCAGCAAATCGCTGACGAAGAAACTACAGCTCATGTCGACATCTCCATAAGCGAGACCAATCTGGCGGACACACTCTGAAGCTCACAGAGGACCTGGCAAAGGAGCTGATCAAAATCAGCTTCTGAGCTGATCAAAATAAACACCAAGTCCGGAAGGGAAACTCTCATGCAAACGCCTTGCAGAAAAGAGCTACGCCTGCTCTAGAGTCCGTGCGATACTGGTGCAAGGCTACGTCTGCTCCAGAGTGCAGTACTCACAGGTGCTACGTCAAGCGGAAGCTATTACTGTGCTCCAAGCACCAGCGGCTCGCGTGGGTGCTGATCAGCGAGTACGACAAGCGCAAGAGGCGATTTGAAAAAAAGGACAGTGATGTGGTGTTGCCTTTTTGCCTCAAACAAAGGCATTATTGCGACGAACTGGGATAACACATACAGCCACCACACGGGCAGTCTCACTCAGCTTCTGAGCGGCAAGATGACAGGCTCGACAGGTCACTGCCTTTGAGCGTGATTCGAGACGAGAAGAAGTGGAACAAGGTATGAAACATGCAGCAGCTGTCCGGATCGAATGTTTTAAGCTCTTTCTCCAGCGATGATAGTGGCGAGGAGGACGTGTAACTTGCTTGTAATTTCAGCTGAGTTGCGTACTGGCATGCACCGAGATTCTGTGGCTGAGTAAACTCGGCAGAGGTTCACTAAACCTACACTATGAAAATGTTACTTGAAAAGCTGCAGAAGTGGGAGAAAAAGTGATTTTTTTCTTTTTGAAAGCGGCGAAAACGTAAATTCGCATTGAAGGTCGGCACCCAGCGTATGCTTTGTACCTGCTTTGTACAACATGCGCCATGACTCGTGTGTCCTGAAAAAGGCGACGTCAACAAAACGTTCCTCTGTGGACCAGACCAGCCGCGGAGTTACACAGTCTTGTTTATGTACCGGATTTTACCGGTTAGAAGTCGACATTTACGACTAAAAATCGAAGGAGAAAAGGTTGGGTTCGGCTCACAACCGGGAACTACCGTCAGCTTCCGAAAATGACCTGCACTGCATGCACGAGTGCGCCGTGTGTACGCATTTTTGCCAGTGTATTTGCCTTTTTCCAGGATTTGGACATTTCACTCTCCAATGAGGAGTGTTTATGTGATTTGTTCATGTATTAGTAGCAGGAGGTGGTTAGCAGTGCTTCTTTGCGTGAAACTTAAAAAAAAACCCACTGAAATAAGACCTTTGGATACGGGGGGGGGGGGGGGGGGGACTTATAACCGCCGGGTAAAATACGGTACTCTTGACTACGTGCATTGACCAGTCATCTACTAGGGAAGTCCCTGATAATCCGCATTCTTTTTCTTACCTTGTGAAAGAGCAGACTGACCAAGCATGGAAGAGAGAGAGAGAGAGAGAGAGAGAGAGAGAGAGAGAGAGAGAGAGAGAGAGAGAGAGAGAGAGAGAGAGAGAGATGAATAGGAGGAGAGAGAGATAGAGAGAGGAGAGAGGAAGAGAGAGAGAAAGAGAGAGAGAGAAGAGAGAGAGAGAGAGATGAGAGAGAGAGAGAAGAGAGAGAAAGAGAAGAGAGATAGAGAGAGAAGAGAAGAGAGAGAGAGAGAGAGAGAGAGAGAGAGAGGAGAGAGAGAGAGAGAGAGAGAGAGAGAGAGAGAGAGAGAGAGAGAGAGAAGAGAGAGGGGAGAGAGAGAGAGAGAGAGAGAGAGAGAGAGAGAGAGAGGAGAGAGAGAGAGAGAGAGAGAGAGAGAGAGAGAGAGAGGAGGGAGAGAGAGAGAGAGAGAGAGGAAGAGGGGGGGGGGGGGTAGGGGGTACATTGTTTGGGTACGTTGTATGGTTGTAGCTGCTACAATGCTAGTGTCGAAGAGAGGTCAATGAGATTCCCTTCGGACATGTAGAAAATACCGTGTATTATGTGTACACAATGTGCATTCAGTTCTTGCACCCTATTTGTTGAAAAAGAGGAGCACAGTATACTGCGGAATGTTGCAATGTCAGGGGCGTCGCACACGGTACGGTCACTACGGCATTGACCGTACCACTATTTGCCCCAAGTACCCCGTGAATCAATAAAATGCACTGATTTGGGCTGTCAATTTCCAAAATTTTCGGCTGAGCCACCCCTCCCCCACGAGTTAAATTGTACTTCAGATGGCTGACCGTACCACACAAAATTACCTTCCGACGCCCCTGAATGTGTTACAGAATGTATAAGTAGTCTGTACTCAGTGGAGGGTTGTGGTTGTAACTGTGGATTGTGTCAACTGCCCGGTACTAGCTGTCAGAAGTTGTTAACCACTTTAGGTGGTTTTATTTGTAAAGTTGACAGTGCTACACCTTTTGGTGTGTCCTTTTATATCTTACCTATGTGTGTGTGTGTGTGTGTGTGTGTGTGTGTGTGTGTGTGTGTGTGTGTGTGTGTGTGTGTCCGTCCTTATGTACCTGTGTGTCCTTATGTACCTGTGTGTGCTATCTATACTGGATTGGCTCTCGTTGCCATGGTGAAGGAGCGGGAAATACGACTAGTAAGTGTTGTGCGGTCTTAGTATGAATACACCTATTACACATGCGTGCGTGTGTGTCCGGGCACACATGTGTATTTGTGTGTCTGGGGAGGGGTGGGTGCGTGTGTGGAGTAATAAATTATGAAATACTTGAAATATATAGTACATTCGCATTCTTGTCTCCAAGGAAATTGTTACTAGAAATATTTACCTAATTTCCTACCTAAACTTGAATCAGTGTTGCTCCCAAAGTTTGTACTATCTCTCCACACAAGTATAGTAAAACCTTCCCCAGCTGGACGCCCTCGGTGCAGCGGAGACTGTCATGATATGACAGGATTCTGCTTGATCCAGGGATGTACGTTGGGCCCCAGGACTTTGGTGCATGAAAAATGTGTCCAGTCAATACATGATTCCGCTGTACGTGTATTTGCAACGTTTTGTTCGTGTATGTGTATGTGCGTATGTTGACTGATATGAAGTGCATGTATCAGTATGTGTGTGCTGATGGTGCTATTAGGTGTGTTGAAACTGCAGGAGAAGAACATTTTTCTTTCATTTAACATTCGCGTGCTCCGCTGCTGAAAAGAAATTGGGCCATTGATCGAGTTTGGTAAAGTTTACAGGGATTGAAAAGAGAAACTCGGTGGAAGTGTCTCTGGAGGCATCTGTACTTTGTACGTCACTGTAGCTGCTGCTGCTACCAGCTGTATTCTCAGCTGTGAACATTCCCTTGGGTGAATGAGGTGAAGAATGGTGTTGGTATGCATTGGTATGTGCACTGAGGTTGTGTGAGGTGCTGTGGATAGGTGATGGCTGTAGGAGGGACTAGTTGCCTCACTGATCACCAACCTGTCCGTGTCATGCGCCTTGTTGCACTAGTGGCATTAGCCAGACCCGGGTTTGACCGTGTACTGACCATGTAGTCCTGCACCCAAATGCTATCCCGCACTGTACTGGCTCAGTGAATACTGAACTGGCTTATACACCAGGTTGCTTGTGGGCAGCCGCATTGTGCAAGTGTGCATGGTCAGAGCCCGGTGAGTCGGGGAATGCGTACCCATGCTATGGTACGCAACAGGTAACTTACTGTCCAATAGCTTGTGCCAAGTTGTGGCATTTGAAGTGAACATGTTGATAGTGCGGTCTGTGATGAGAGACTGTGTGTCTAAATGAAACAAGAAAACTACCCCGGCCTCCCGGCAGTATGCTTGTCCAGCAGGTCTGCTTTCTAAAAGGTTTCCAGCACCTCCTGCAAACATGTTCGTGTGTGCTCTTTCACACATTCCCAAGTAGGTAGGAGGAGAAAGGAAGTGATTTACTTGTACCGGTATTACACACTGGCATCACGACTTTGTTTCAGTGTTGGAGCACTGACCAGTGGCCTTCTGCCAAAGTGAACAATTGCCTCGGCTGGGTCTTTAGTTAGCTAGATTGTTGCAAGGTGCATAGATGGACATTTTTATGATCACTGCTTGCATATGTGACAGGACATAGTCATTTTAAGCATTGGCAGCAGAGTTGCAGAGGCAGGTTGAATGTGTGCAGGACTATGGACTATGGTATAGCTTGTACAGGGTGGGTAGAAGCACAGCGTCACTGGGCCATGACATAGCCTTTACCAGGATACATGCTGATGATGGGTGGGGTGTTATTTCAGCTCATCAATGATCAAGTCGCTTGAGTCCTGGACTGAACTGGAATGTATATGTACAGCAAGGCCAAGGTTTTCCTTGCACTGCAGGTGCCGGCTATCACGGAGCTGAGCATGGGTAACAACATGCCGACAGGAACTGTACGCTATTGTGTGCACAGTAGAGTTGCTACAGCTGTACTTGACAATTGCTTCAAAAGTGTTCTCTCCGCTGTCATTGAGGAGGTTATAAACAATGAGCCATGATTTTCTCTCCCCTTGCCTGGGGGTACATGCGGGTATTGGGCATAGGGTACTGACGAGTAGAAGATATCTCATGCAGCGTGATCAATGTGTGATCATCCTGCGGCTTAAAGGATATCATAGGTCACCCCCCTGTCACAGTAGTGATAGCATTTACTGTTCTGGTAAGTATAGAGCCGTAGTCACCTGGGCTCCCACAAACTGCCAAATCTACCAGTGATGTTATCCACTGTGTACCGACTGTTGCCAAGCTCAACCCCCTCCCCTTCACCCCCGTCTCACCTCCCCAACTGTGTTGCATATACTAGTGAGACGAAGATAACGGTCACTTTTAGCCCATGTCAGACACTGCTCAGCAAAATACTCTAAACACACCCATCACGTCGTGTCAGCTTATCATGCTGATTTAGCAAAGGACAGCATTGCAGGCTCAAGTCGAGTTTTTGAATCGCATCACTGGAGGATAGTAGATGGTTCGTTGGTATTTCAGTGAATAGAAATTGTTCTTGGAAATTGTAGTCTGCTACGTAGCCCTTGAAAAGGTCAAGGACTAAGGAGTAAGGTAAAAATCGGTAAGTTTTTACAAAATCTGGACAGGTTTTGTGTTGCCAATGTACGGGGTGGCAGATCCAAAACTCTCTTCTGGCTGATTAAAATCACAGGTTTCCAAGTCTCTGCACCACTTGTTGGCTGTACATATGCTGTGGTGTTGTGTGATGTTGTGTTGCAGGTAGTGGCAGTGGTGACGCACCTACACCACCTACTCCCACCTCACCGCCGCTGCAATGCGATGACACAGACTATTACGATTCGGACAACACGTCGTGTCAGCCGTGTTTGTGCTCCGATGCCGGCTCCCTGTTCCCTTCCGACATGCCCATGACGATGCAACAGCGACTCTGTGACCTGGTCTCCGGTGCATGCATGTGCAAGATGTACTCGACTGGTCGACGATGTGACATGTGCCAAGCTGGCTTCTTTGTCCCGGAATCCTCCATTGCGTACACCAGTCGCTGTCGACGGGCGTGTGAGTTCAACTTGGATTTAAACTGCCAAGGTAAGTACAGCCATATTGGTAGGTAAGCTGCGTACAAAGTTGCGATGTATTATCATGATGATGAGTTTCTGCTGGATGCCGGGATGGGAATACAATTCAAAGACCTTGAGCAATTGTGGTGAGAAGCCTCACGTGTTGCAAAGACAATGTTATGCTCTATGTTTGCACAAACAAGTCACATAGAATGTGCACGGGGCGGGGGGAGAGGGTCGTCCCAAGTGATATACATTCATGTAACGCTGTTATAAGTTTGTGAAAAGATGAGCGTTTGTTGTCATTAGAGAGGTTCCGCACCACGTAAAGTTGAGCAACTTTACGTTAGTGGGCGGGGAAAACCCGTGAATTCGCGAGTTTGCACTCCACTTACGGAAAGTTGTCTACGTAGAGTACGTAGTGAGGGCTCTGATAACGTAGCTGGTCCGTAAGTGGATTGGGGTACAAATTTATGACTCTCTCCCCAGATCGATCTGGTCGTACACTGCCGCGTTTGGAGTTGCCAAGGGCAGCTACGTGATTTGAAAACTCCGTATGGCGGAACACAGATGCACATGCAGTTTACGTAAGACTTTCCGTAGATCGACTACGTTTTTTACTAACGTAATTACGTTATGCGGAACCTCTCTATTATCTCCTTGTTCATGTAATTGCTTCTGTTGTTACTGTTGTTGCTGTTGCTGTGCAGCATGTCGTTGCTCATCAGTGGGTACTGCTAACCCAATGGAGTGTAGTGAGAGTGGACATTGCCAGTGTTTGACCAACTATCTGGGTGCACTGTGCAGTGACTGTGCCGATAACCACATCTACCTGAGCAACTCCGGTCACTGTGTTGCACGTAAGTTAATCGGTTATCAGGGGCCGCGTAGTCAGGATAGTGATCAAGGGGGGGGGGGGGGGTGTTGCCACGACTTTCCCCGCACAAAAGTACATGCACTCAAGAGGGGGGGGGGGGGGGGGCAAAATTAGCCCCATTGACGCTGAAAAGCAATCAGTGATCAATGAATGGCAAACCTCCGACCAGGTACTGTATAAGCAGAAATATTCGTCTGGAATTTAATTTCGTCTTTTTCGTCCAAGGAGCTTTTGGACTAAATTAAATGCCGGACTAATGTCGATTTGTCCAGCTTTTTAATACACTCCTATGATCCATGGACAGAATTTACAACCGTGACCGGACAAACTCCCTTTCCTTGGAGTTGGACGAAATTATTGACCGACGAAATTTTCTGCCTGTACAGTTGTAAATATTGCGACAGAGCTTTCGGCCATATTTTCAATTCATTGCATTCCCAACTCATCACAAAACTTTTGTGATGAGTTGGGAATGCAATGAATTGTACAGTTGTAGTAATATTTACTACTCCCTGCTTCCAACTAATGATGAGCTTAGCCCTGGATGCTGCTTTCTCCAGAATAATCACGCTCTCCCTCGAGCTTTTAAAAAAGTGAGATTTCTCAACCCTTTTTCTCTTCGGCATATTTGATAGTGCAGTAAGGCATCCTTGATCAAATGTGCCCCATATTTCCCACAGAAACCGCAAACTCCACCTCAACTTTGCTTTCACTGTTCGGCTGCTGTACCAGCACTTGAAACACATGAAGGAATTCTTTTTAGTTTTCCACAACCTCCATTTCATCTTGGGATTTTGAAGCATTGGAATATGGGCTATTTCGGCGCGCCGTTGTCGACGATGTGCTGCTGCGCGTTAGGTGACCGATGAGGAGTCGCATTGTCCAACTGCAGTTCCCAGTTGTTGCCGAAGAACACGCCGGCCAATGGAACGATTGACTGCTCCATTCCGGCAGAAAATGTGTTCGCGTTCTGTTAGATTACAGACACCTAACCACAAGTTGCACCAGCTCACGAAACATGGGGACCGAGATTCACTTTACTTGTTACGGTGGTATCAACACTAAAGAATCTGTGAAGACTGTATTCTGCTGACTGACGCTACACTGTAATATCCATATACACATATAACGACAGCGCGACAAACTCATAACAAACCGAGCATAACACACTCGTGATAACGCTCGTAATAACACTGACCTAGACTAAGAAAGATGGATCCTAATATCCCCGCAAGATCGGGACGTTGTGCCACTCTCAGAAGCCAGCACTAGCCTAAGTCTACAATAGAGTAAGAGGTGAGAGCTGTCGTGCCTGCAGCGGAACAGCCAGTGAATAGAGAGTCCTGAGGAGTCGGTAGAGCATGAGACTCTTAATCTCAGGGTCGTGGGTTCGAGCCCCACGCTGGGCGCCAAATGTCGTCACGGGTTTGGAACCGTGAACGAACTGCCTCTACGCTCCTCGCCACGCCACACAACAAAAGACCAGTACAAATTGTTAGAGAGCTTTTTCTTCTACTTCATTTCAGTAGGCGACTGGGGAACTCATAAAGAAGAACCAACAGACAACGAACGACTGACGACTGACACTGAGACAAGACGAGACAACAGAATATATTATAGTGAAGGCGTACACCGGGGACACGACGAGCAAGTGTGTACCAACGGGGACAGAAGACGGTGCAGCCGCATGTACGCAGGAGTCGAAAACAGCGCAGCAGCATGTACCACGACTCGGCAGCATGTACAACAAAGAGACACAAGCGCAGCCACATGTACAACACAACCATGAACAATACATAAAACCAGACACCATACATTATGAAACAAAGCTGGCTCCACAAGCTCAATGGTCTGTGAACTTTCAATTCCACACGTTCCATGTGTTGGCATACGCCAGGTCGCCCACTGTCCCAAACAAAGACACAGCGCCGAGGACGTGCACCTTCGCCGGATGTTGTGACTGCTCAACAACAGGCACAGAATCGCGAGGAAACCAGAACATGATTCGATCGTCGGGGCCGGCAGCGAAGCAAGCTTCGTCGGCGAATACCGTCCTGTCAAAGTCGTGGTCTTGTTGGACGATTGCCCACGCAAGACGGTGGAGCTTGTGTGCCTCTGTGAGGACGAATTTCCTATGCGGACGGCTAAAGCGATGGGTTTCTGATAGGCGGCGTCTCACCTGCCTAGCACCTACTGATTCGCCTGCTGGACCTACATTAGCCAAGTCGGCTGCTGCTTTCTCGCTGCTGGAATAGCGGTTGTTTTCAACAAATTGCTGGACGTGCTCAAGTCCGTCAGGGCCTAGTGTGGGCTGAGCGCCACTTCCCGCTTTCCTCTTCATTGCAACACCAGCCTCGACCTTCTCGATAGTATCGTTTACCTGAACAATGCAACATAGAGAAATGCATATTCGAGTAAATGTCGTTCTCTTTCTGCTCGTATCTCCATTGCTTTGATATTTCTCTTTCTGCTCGTATCTCCATTGCTTTGATATTTTGCTGGCTTACCTGGGTTTTCTTATAAAGTTATACTTATAGCCGGTCAAGTCGCGAATGTGCCTGCTTCTCAGCCCAGATCGGTAGAGCGCCTCTGTGTGCTCTCTTCTGCGTAGTTCCTCCACAGCGAAATACTGGTGGTTGGGGACAGCCATCGTCTGTCTCAGATTACACTATGCATGCTTCTTTGCAAACCTCTCCTTGCAATGGTGCACACGTGGTGGTGAAGTTCACTGTTCTCTTTGGGGGGATTCCGCAAAGATTAGCCATTGGCAAGTGCTGTTGTCTTTAGTGCCAAAGGTAGCCATTGGCTGGTGCTGTATTCTTTAGTGCGAAAGCCATCCACTTGTTGGAAACGCTTCGCACGTCTTCGACCTAGTCGTTGGAATCGACTTCCAATATAGTCATGTCAAAAATACCAAAAACGGGATGCCCGGCCCTGCACCATTCGTTCACGGATGTTTGTATTGGATCAACATGACTGTGCACTGCATGGTAGTGCACGCAACACTCTGTACGCGCTGAGGGCGCCGGCCCCGGTCAATCGACCGGATTTCCATGTCCACGACAGTACGTGCATGCGCTGCCATAATGCCTCAGTGTGCAAGGAAGCAGAGTCGCACGCCTTGGCTTGCGGCATGATGTGCAAACACACATACACGTATCGTGTGTTACTGAAACAAACACCTTTCTCACCATTTAACCTCTTTTCTTGATGCCTGTTTTGATGCTCACTATTTGTTTGCCCAGCTGCTGGATTTTTCATTCCGTTTGGTGCTGCACATGGTGACAAAGTACGTCAGCCATCGCTAGAAGTGCAGAAGATCACAATATCTCTTCCGTCAGTTTTTCCCGTCGGGGAAAGCGTCTTTGCTCGTCTTATTGTAAGTTTCAGCAATGTGAACCGTGTGCTGCCCAAGTATCGTCAGCGTTGTGGAGCATTGACTTTAGCCACAAGTCTTTTTTGAAGTAAATAGTTTGTGTTTTCCCATGTGCATCATACGGATCACCAAGCATGGCTTAGTGATTGTAAATAGGAAATTAATGTTGTAAATCCGGGTGTGTACACTCTCCGTTATGGATATCACCGTCCCCATATGTATGCTGTCCACCTATCACGGAAGTACTTATCATTCCACCAATGAAGGCATTCATGCCATTCAACCAATGCCAAAAACCCTGTTTGTCTGTGTTGTATTTTCTCCAAGATTTCATCGGACGGGTTTGTCTCAACTGCTGAATCGTTTAGCAGTGATGCGTCGGTTGTGTTTGCTCCATTCTACCTCAATGACGGCACTGCCCGCACTGGTAATGTTTCATATCAAATTCATACGTCTGCGGACACCCTGGGCCGAGTCAACTCCACTCTGCAGCAGAGCGGCTCCGTGGCGGAAGCAGTGCTGGCTGGTTTCAACCCTAGATACGCACTGGTTGTGACCTGGAGTAAAGTCCAGCCTGTCCGTGATGCTGCAGTTGAACTTGTAAGTACATGTACTACTCGTCTCCATGCGGTATGCTGTTTGTTGTGACAAGGTCAATGATTACGTATTGCAGTGAAACTTCAGTAAACAATACCGTGGACACTGGATATAACATACTCTTCTCGTTGCATGGGAAACTAATAATAGTTGAAATCACCTATTGTGAAGATCCTGCATATCCTTTGCCATGCAATCATCTGACATCGAATATAGAGTACCTCGGCTATCGAGTACTGATACGGTATAGTACCTGAACTGCTGTACACAGTACACGTGGAGCCCTCGCTGCCCAGTAACGCATAGTTACCAGGACCAGGGACAACAGCGATGTTGTGTTGACGTCTTTAATTATTGAGTCACTATCAGCATGATTTTTATGGTCGCATGCAGCTGTGCACAGCCACAGTCCCATACCTCTGCAACACGTATAACCCATTGACTGCCTTGTTGCTATGTCTACTTCCCGTGTGCTGTGCTTGCAGACGAACTCATACCAGCTTGTCCTAACAACTGATGGATGTGTGGGATTTGCAGTTTTCAACTACATGAACGGATCGACGGCTGTTGGACAAGGACAAATGCCCTGGCTCATTGTACGCAACGGTCCTCAGCTACTATGGCGGGCTACGCCCGAGTCTGTTCAACATGGTGGATATCGTGTTGTCATGGTAACCGATGCCTGCGCAATAGACTCCGACGCACAGCAGTGCGCTGATCAAGCGGGAAGACTCGAAGCCATCACCACGCCAACGGGTATTGCTTGCCCGTTGTCCAGGCGACACGCACAGATAGACTCCAGCTTTGCAGTGCTGGAGAGTTTCTCATCGGACTGTTACACGAATGTGTTCCCTGGGAATCTGGTGAGGCAATCACTCATGACGGTTCCGACTAGTGATCAGCTTTACTCACATGACCACTGCAGCGATAGGTTTTTCTTCTTTTCTTTTTTTTTTAGTTTTCCGAGTCAACAAGCCTCTTGTACGGCTAAAAATACCATGATGATCAATGAATGGAAAATACCATGTGCAATAAAACGATGAAAATATGAAGAAATGGCGTAGGGAAAAAATATGGATTCAAACAAGTTTTCGTACAACACTCATCAGGAATCGTCGTTGTACTAAAGGACACTGAAACAAAAATTGAACTATTATAGAAAATCTAAGTTAGAGAAATAACACTAAGAGCAACAACAGTGAAATTTACAAGTGTGAATTTTAACAATCAAAGCGAGAAATGAACAAAGGAGAAAGGAAGGAAAGACAATGTGATAACACATAACAGCAGTACATTACACCTAGAACATTAACGGCCAAGCTTGGCCGCACTAAACACGACACGTTACTTAAACAATTTCAACCCAATTATACTATCTTTCTGTACACACAAATTAGGCGTGTACAGACGCTGATAGATAGCTTCCAACACTTTTAACTGTAGTCCATAACCATGACGACCACGGCACAATACAGTGAACGAAGAGTCGGAATACGAATTGCAACAATCAGGACTAGCTAGCAGATGATTGTACACTGAAGACTTGCTACCACGGAACCTATGCACAACACTAACACTCTCACCGGCACTCTCACCATCACTCCCATCACTGCTCTCCGACTCACTGCTCCCTCCACCGTCCGTTCCATCCTCCGCTTCCTTTGTACTCTCTCTGTCTCGTCCATCCCGCCTGACCGGGTCCATTGAACTCAACTCGGCCGTCACCCTGCTATCACGTCCCTCCTTTCGCCCTTGTCCGCTGAGTGCGTAGCTTCTGTTGTAGTTGGCTGTTGATCGTCTTGGTCTTTCAATTATGGGCTTGGATGGTGGATTAGTTGTGGTTGCTGTAGATTGCGTTGTTGGTGTTGGTGTGGGAGCTACTGATATGCAAGGTGGGTCTTTTTGAGTCGGCATTTGTAGTGTTAATGCAGCTGTCAGTGTTGCTCGCGGTCTGCCACTGGCAAGCTCCACCGCCGCAAGAACCGATGGCGGGGGATCAGGAGGAGGCAGTGGGACCGGGACCGCAAGCGGCACCGCCTCAGCCAAAGCCGACGATTCCTGATGAGTGTTGTACGAAAACTTGTTTGAATCCATATTTTTTCCCTACACCATTTCTTCATATTTTCATCGTTTTATTGCACATCGTCTCCACCGTTTTTACATTGCAGGAAAATACCATGATGATCAATGAATGGAAAAATGCAACTAAATCCCAAAACAATGAAAAAACTCAAAGCAAATGAAAAGAACTCGAAGCTAAGGAAAAGAACACGACCAGCCGTGGCACACGGAGCACACGAAAGGCACCAGCATGAATAAGTAAATCGGCTTCTCAAAGAACGTAGCGGTGAAATCCATGAATTTAAACCGGAACTTGGGCCTCCGAAACAGCCAGTGCAGCAGACGAATCACCAGCCTCCAGAACTACGAGACGTCCAAACAGGTTCCTGCAGCTTCGGGGACACATAATGCAAAACAATGCTGTACGCGGATTGAGTAATACAAGACCTAAGTAGCGAGAAAGACAACTTACATCCAACATAGGCCATGACGTGACAATACTGCTCGGACTTCTTAGCTTCTTGTAGTGATAGTACAGTGCACTGACTGCCAGTATAGTCACTTGACTGTCATGACTGAATGCACATTGCACTCTACTGCCACTGCAGGTCTGATTTCAATACATGATTGCTGTGCCTAGGGTACGGGGTGGGACTAATCTATTGCCTCACGCTAGCCCTTTGTGTTTGTTTTCTGCCCACGCCGGTGATGCTGCAGGTGTGTTGTTACGATGGTGCAGGGTCGTTCTTAACCAGTGGAGCAATGGCTAGCTTTGCCACCGCCTCACACCCGCTGACAGAGGCCGCGGCTTTCAACACGTCAGAGTGGGCTATACGCACTCTGTGCTGTGCAGCCGGGTACTGTGACCTGTTCTATGCCAAGCGGCCCATCTTGGAGAACGTGGCCAGTCAGGTGCAAGCAGAGGAATCTGGCGAGACACCAGCAGCAGTACTTTCCGTACAACTCCGATCATGTATGTAGTACTAGGCGTGAGCCGGCTTGTCATGTTCAAACAAGCTACAAACCACACCCAGAGCTAGTAGCAGTTTTAAATCGGCATGTTGTGTGTACTTCGAAGAAGTATTGAGATCTGGATCAAGAAAATGAATTGAACTCACTTGTTCAAAAGAAACAGCTACTGAATATCTTCACACGGAAAACAGAATACACCCAGCTTGTTCAACGTACGCCTGTTTGAAGTGTTTCGTTTTGTCTCGATGTGGTGATTTGTATTCCTTTCACAAATACCCTTGCTATACCCTTGCCCTTCCCTTGTTCTTGCCGGCTTACCCATTCAGTCAGCCTGTGTTTGACATACAAGGTGTAGTAGATGGGCATCAGTAGGTACTAGAAGTACTTTAGAAAATACCCATGCAAACCATGAGCCATGGGAACTGTTTACTGTAAAAGCCATATATATAACGAAGTGCTAACTCTAACGAGTTAACGAGGAGAAATCTGTCGTTAAAGGGGAAGTATACCCTAAAATCAAATGTTCACCAGTTGTAGTCTTCGGGGTGCTGAGTCGAATGGTCTTGGTCCGAGGAAGCTGAGACGCTCCCTTCCTACTTGAATCCCAATCGAACTCGCGCACTTCCACCGAAACTGGGTGACTGCGCCCTACTAGATGGGGATTTGTATGCAAAATGTCACTAAAAGCGCCATTTCGTTCTTATAAAAGCATGGATGACCGCGATTGGCCCATATGTTGTAGTCTTTTGGACGCTGAGTCGACTGGTTTTGGTCCGAAAAGGCTGCAATGCAGCGTTCCTCCTTTATTCCCAATCGAACATGGTTGAACAAGCGGTCACGTGCTCCTGCGTACACCAGTCACCTGGTCACCGTGCCTGCAGGGTACAACTTACTAGCCTGTTTGACCTTTTTTGGGTGCAGTCCTGTCACTCGAGTTGAACTCGAGTTGAACCTTGGTGTGAAAGTTGTCGCCTGCTGGCGCGGTGACCAGGTGATTTGGGCACCCAGGAGCACGTGACCACTTGTTCAACCACGTTCGATTGGGAATAAAGGAGGAACGCTGCATCGCAGCCTTTTCGGACCAAAACCAGTCGACTCAGCGTCCAAAAGACTACAACATATGGGCCAATCGCGGTCACCCGTGCTTTTATAAGAACGAAATGGCGCTTTTAGTGACATTTTGCATACAAATCCCCATCTATTAGGGCGCAGTCACCCAGTTTCGGTGGAAGTGCGCGAGTTCGATTGGGATTCAAGTAGGAAGGGAGCGTCGCAGCTTCCTCGGACCAAGACCATTCGACTCAGCACCCAGAAGACTACAACTGGTGAAAATTTGATTTTAGGGTATACTTCCCCTTTAAAATAGAAATCGTTGTACAGAAATCGATACATGAGCCGCAGCCAGCAAAAATGGTACTATAGGGTGAATTTTTGGAAAACGGTTTTTTTGCTCCAAAACACTTCTTCATATGTGAATTATCATTCCTGATAGTTTGAACGTATTCTAAGGTGCTGGGGGTGGTTAAATACCACTATATGTACAAGGGTGTCCAGATTGGCAATTGCTGTCAGCTTACTTCTGCATTATAGTTATTTATAAGTCCTCTGCCATGCCCTCGGCCTCTTCTTGGCCTGTGGCATTGCTCCTGGCGAGTGTGCTGAGGTAGCTCAAGCTGTTGGGAGAAGTCGAATGTGATGTGGGTAGAAGATGCCTGTGTATCTGTATCCGTTGTTTGGCTTAGCTCATTCCTGGCATCACTAATTGATTTGTTGTAGTACTGCTGTTCATCATCAGCCTCCTGCATGTGAGCTGAAAGTTGCTCTATGGCCAGGCGGGTGGTCTCCTCTGTCTTTGCATGCCTGACATTCACACGTAGCTGCTCACAGCGTGCGCAAACATCAGATCTCTGCTTCATGATGCATATATCTGGAGTATTAGCTTTCCAAAGCCGTTTGAACGTGGTCAGACTAAAAGGATGCGCACCTTCAGAATCACAGTATAGACAATGAATTTCTTTCTTTGTACAACTAGCAGGAAGATATGTGGGCGCCTTTGCTGCGCGTCCCCTGGGTGCTGCTGGTTGTGGCATTCCGTAACGAGATGCATAGTTTTTGATTAACTGCACAACATTGTCAGCCACTGCAGTAGGTAAGATGTTGGGCGGGGGGTTGCCCTTACTCTTGCTGCTCTGTGGCGTTGTAAGTAGATGTTCAGCGTCCTCTTGTAATTTACGTAGTAGAGTATGCGACAATCCAGGTGCATCTTGGAACACTTCACGGCAGACGACAACACCAAGCATTGCATATGTGAACGAAGATTTGCGAGAACTCGCAGTTGCAGCTCCAGCGCTGGGGCTAGATATTTTCATTATCGCTGCAAGTTCGCCCAGCACGTACCGCTTCAGTTCACTCCTCTTCATTGCTCTCATGTTACATACCAGTTCCTCGAGCTGGTCCGGAGGTAGCTTGGTCCAATGATTCACTTTGCATTTGCAACCGATGTCCAGTGCGTCGCTTATCATCGCCGCTGCCGCTCCACTTGCTGCTCTCGTTCTATTGCTAGTGGTATCCTCTGCATCGCTGAAATACTCGTCATCGCTGCTCTGCGACTCCAGCGGTAAACAGGTCCGCTTTTCTGCAGGTGTGTCCGAATCTGAGTCGTCTGAGCCAGACGATTCGGCGATCGTATCACTGCTGTTTAGGCCGTAAAAACTTTCGTCATGTTCCCGTAGCACAGCGAGGTCGTCAACGCTCGCACCACAAATTTCTAGGCTTCGTCTTCTACTCGTGCATGCCATGACACTCTGTGGCTTCTCTACTTTCAGTACGCGTCTTGCATGCACTCACACTTGTTGAAAGATGAAGGTGCGCCACTTGATACCTTGTCAAGATGAAAACAAAATCTTGAAGCGATCCTCATCATGGAGACAACTCGTAAAAAGTACAAAATCACCTCAACTCAAAAAGATTTTTTTCAATTCCGAACTTCAGACTCCCATTCTGAACAATTTCCGTAATTTTCTATAGTACCTTTTTTGCTGGCCGCGGCTCACATATACTGTCCTATTGAGCGTTGAGAATGAGTGAGAATCGTTACCTTTCGTACACGTAAACTAGTCAATTTTGGGAAATCGTTATATATGCGCCTCATTAGAATAATGGCTTTTACAGTAGTTCATATTAGGCAGTATAGATTACATATTAGGCAGTATAGATTACAGATTGGAATGGAAGTCTGGTATATTAGTAGCATACTGGTATTGTTATCCAACACTGCTACCAGACACCTTCCCCGAACACTGCTTTCTTAGGGTGACGTCTTGGTCTCTGTCTGTGTGTGTGTGTGTGTGTGTGTGTGTGTGTGTGTGTGTGTGTGTGTGTGTGTGTGTGTGTGTGTGTGTGAAAAAAAGAAGACCAAAAAGTAGGGATTCACTGGCCAGAAAAAGCCACTTCATAGCTGTGTGGTGTAGACCAGGCTGAATAGTGGCGGTCAATTCTTCAGCCTTGCAAGCTGTTGAATGGTGCAATCCCAGCACAAGCTGCTAGTGCTTCTGCTGTAGCATCGCTATCATCGCCTCCGGCGATGGGCATCCAATGGTCCAATGGTGTGTGTGTGTCTGTCTGTCTGTCTGTCTGTCTCTCTCTCTGTCTCTCTCTCTCTCTCTCTCTCTCTCTCTCTCTCTCTCTCTCTCTCTCTCTCTCTCTCTCTCTCTCTCTCGTTTTCTGTTTTCGTTGTCCCTCTACAGCCCAAGGAGCAGGTGATCCACATTTTGTGACATTTGACGGTGCAGCTTTCACCTTCAATGGTCTTGGTGACTATCTTTTGAGTGAAGCTTACGATGCCTCCAGTAACACTTCGGTTGTTATTCAGATCCGAACCATTCTAGTACCCAACTCCAAAGCAACAAGCATAGCTTCAGTTGCCCTGGCCCTGTATCGTGGTACCTGGGAAAGTAAGTGTTCATGCTCCACCCGCGTCACCAGTCATGATGTCCCGTGCAGACGCGTGCGCTGGTGCCCTTGAAGGTGGGGTTCGGGGGCCCTCCCCCAGGAAAATTTTCAAAAAATGAAGCAAAATCCTGCATTTTGAGCGAAAAAAGGGGGGTTCCGGGCACCCAGGAACCCATACGGGGCACGCGCCTGCCGTGCATGTGCAGAACTGTGTAACTCGACCAATCCTGTACTGTAGAAATCCCTCTCCATACTGTACTCCATACTGCAACGATGATGAGATTCCGATGACATAGTGCTGGTACACACGCCTCTTTTACCGGCAAACAGAATACAATCCACGGTGCCCGGCATGGTGAACCTAAGGATTAGAACACAACTCCAAAAATGAAAACAATTGTATAACATACTCATAGTGATGTCATTCATATATAATTCTTATGTCATTGTGATGTCATGATCGTGTGCTGTGCTGTCACTGTGCGATGCATGGTGGCATTCAGTACTCTGCATGTTGCTGTTTGCTAGCTAGTTTGGTTGGCAGGTGTGCTTATGTTTGATAATGGGTGGCTAGGTTGCCATTATGCGGCTCCGGCGGCTGCTTGAAGGTTATACCTGGCACCCCTATTGCTTTCAAGGTCCATGCAACTCCAGAAAAGTTGCCTACCTGTTGACTGCTGGACTACTTCTAGCTAGAATAGCTCTTTTTGCTAGTATTAGCTGGATCCCGGGATGGATGACTTGATGTGTTGTCCATCTTTTTCCCGCACCTTGTTCTTATGCACTTACTGCGGTGTGGTGAGCGCAACCTTAGGGGGATCGTACTGTTCAAATACACCCGTTGCGTGGTCGTCGTCGTGAGTTTTTGGGAATGGGGACAACCTTGCTTCTCTTTTTTACTTGACTCGTAGTTTTGAGGATTTGGGGATCGTTCTTCGTTGGGCCATTCAGTCGTTAGCCGAAAAGGTTTCCTCTGAATCTCTCTCTCTCTCTCTCTCTCTCTCTCTCTCTCTCTCTCTCTCTCTCTCTCTCTCTCTCTCTCCTCTCTCTCTCTCTCTCTCTCTCTCTCTCTCTCTCTCTCTCCCTCCCTCTCTCTCTCTCTCTCTCTCTCTCTCTCTCTCTCTCTCTCTCTCTCTCTCTCTCTCTCTCTCTCTCTCTCTCTCTCTCTTTCTCCTCTCCCCAGTGGAGACCCGTGGAACCTGTTGCTGGAAGTGAGCAAGTGCATGTATGCGTGTGTGTGTGTGTGTGTGTGCACATGTGTGTGTGTGTGTGTACATGTGTATGTAACTGTGTATGTAACTGTGTGTGTGTATGTGTGTGTGTATGTTGGTGTGCAGGTGGGGAACGAGTAAATCTACTCAACTGCTCGTTGGACTCGATGGCCCGCACCCTGAGCATCATGAGTGGCATGGTGGATATCACCAGCATGGTAATAGCTCATGCCAGTACAACTACAGCGCCGATGATTGTTGATCAGTTCACCGCTGTGCGATACACGACCGGAGCGATCACTGTATCATTCTCTAGTGGTGTGTCTGCCACCATCTCCATCCTGTCTGCGTCGACTTTCTCATTCCTCACAGTACAGGGAACATGTAAGTGACGATTGCGAACTTGAAGCATGACACTTTTAAAAGTAGCAACAAACAAGCCTTGACGACAAACAAGCCTTGATTTCCCTTGTTGTTCTGTAGGTGACAACATGTACATCATGTACAGTATAGCACTCCCCACTCACTCCCCACTCACTCCCCACTCACTCCCCACTCACTCCCCACTCACTCCCCACTCACTCCCCACTCACTCCCCACTCACTCCCCACTCACTCCCCACTCACTCCCCACTCACTCCCCACTCACTCCCCACTCACTCCCCACTCACTCCCCACTCACTCCCCACTCACTCCCCACTCACTCCCCACTCACTCCCCACTCACTCCCCACTCACTCACCACTCACTCACCACTCACTCCCCACTCACTCCCCACTCACTCCCCACTCACTCCCCACTCACTCCCCACTCACTCCCCACTCACTCCCCACTCACTCCCCACTCACTCCCCACTCACCCCCACTCACTCCCCACTCACTCCCCACTCACTCCCCACTCACTCCCCACTCACTCCCCACTCACTTCCCACTCACTCCCCACTCACTAACCTACACATTGTGGCTGTCAAAGCACACTGTCAGTTGTGTTCAAACGGTCTTGAGGGGTATCCGTGATAGTTGCAAGTGATGATGATTGGAAATGATCTAGACTTTCATGCCAGGTTTGAAATTCAAGCATTTCTCCTCGTGTTGTCGCTGTCGTTGTCGTTGTTTTCAAATCTTTATTCTCACGTTGTTGTTGTTGTTGTTGTTGTTGTTGTTGTTGTTGCTGTTGCTGTTGCTGTTGCTGTTGCTGTTGCTGCTGCTGTTGCTGTCCTCGTCCTCGTCCTCGTTGTCGTCGTCCTCGTTGTTGTAATCTTCTGTGTATATGCTGATGTCACGGTTGTGGTTGTTACCACCTTGGCCATCATCGCCACCACCACCACCAATACAACACAACACGCCTTCAGTGAGTCTTGTGTACCGCAATCAGACAAGAGGTTTGCTTGGCCGACTAAACGATAACCCGGCTGATGACTTTACAACAAGAAATGGTACAAGTTTCCCTATGGACATCGCAGAAAGTACATACTATTTGGTTGGGCAAACATGTAAGTATTGTGATCGATATGATTGTATTGCTCACACTGACTATGTGAGTCTGATTTACCGGTTGTAGGCGGCCGTCATGAGTTCCCTCGGGAACGGGCACGATCATTTACTTAAACACTTGTACTTTGCTATGATGATGAAAAGTGGAACTCTTGGTAAATGGGGTGCCTTTCCCGGCTTGTCTGGTATTCCAGCTGTCGACGTACCGATGTTTATCTCTTCGCAAGTCTCTTTGCCTTACCGTGCACAGGATTGTGACTTGCAATGTCAATGTAAATGTGGCTCCTTGTTGCTTGCAAACAGGGCGTCTTTCAGATGAGGAAAGTCTGTTTGGATCGCCGTCCCCATACGATCCTACGCACCAACCGGACTTCTCTGACATGATCACGTTTTCGCCCGCCCTCATGGCAGTCTGTGGTGACAACCGGGCCTGCCTCTTTGACAGCCTCCAAACCAATGACACGGCAGTTGGCATGGCAACGCAACAAACACAAGTCATGCTGATGGAGCAAAGAGCTGTTGAAGGTACTGGTCCTGTCATGTTTCTGTCATGTTTCTGTCATGTTTCTGTCATGTCTCTCAGTCAGCGAGACCCAGTTGTTGACTAGTGACTTTATTCGCTGTACACCGCACACTACTGAGGGGGCAAATAACATGACTCAATTGCTTGGAGAATGGTGTGGACCAGGGAGTGAGAGGTTTTTAATACTCCCTGGTTAGGGATTTCAGGCGGTTTTTTCTGAGCAGCGCTTTGCTCCAACTAACAAGTTTTTCTGAAGCATCTATGTGTAAGGACTGTCCACAGAAAATTTGAACGGAATCCAAGCAGTATTTCCAAAGTTATGAGCATTCAAACATAGCGCACCAACCTTGATGAACACACATACAAATTGGATCTGCAGGATGGCACAAAATGGAATTCCCATACTCCCTAGCAACACCATAGCAACAAATAAACTTCATCCGATCGTGGCCAAACTTGGATCAAGGATGGCCCTGGCTGTGACGAAACGGAACATAAAAGTTTTTTTTCAAAATTCCAAATGACGGCAACAATGGCGTCCTTAGCAACGGCCCTAGCAACAGTATATTTCACGCATAATTCAACATGGTAATAGGTGGAATATGACAGAAATGCGGCAAACACAACATTTAAGTTATATAGTGTGCATGTGGGAAACTAGAGGAGTAGACAGCATGCTCTGATGTCACACAGGGCTCATTTTTCGGCTGCAACGAGTCAGAGACGCACATAAAAATGTCATTAGCCGCACAACGATCATACTAGAGGCTATTGAGTATTGTACACAGAAGCCAGCCAGCGGTGAGTATTTATAAGAGATAAGTTCAGTAAAAAACCAGCCTGGAACAACCACGCACCTGTATGACACACGGAAGATCAAGTCTGGTGCCACCCACAGGGTCAAGACCTGCTATGCCGGGTGCGGGCTCCAAAGCGCCATCATTTGCTGCGCCGGCATCAACATCAACTGTTGCTTCAGCACTGTCATCAACGGCTGGTCCAGCATGGACATGAACTGTTGCAAATGTCCACACCTCAGCACGTACGACTGCTCAGGTGTGGAAATTTGATAACACTGATATAATTTAATTTTCCAAACTTATACAAACTTAGAAGTTGCGACTTCGGCGATAATAGTCATGAAGTTGGTTGCTCCAACGAGGAGCACACGCTTCTTGCCGAACTTGACACTTGGTGCGACGTGCTCCTCGTGTGCTCCGGATGGCAGTCGTGAGTCAGTCAAGTGTCAAGTTCGGCAAGAAGCGTGTGCTCCTCGTTGGAGCAACCAACTTCAAACTTATACAATCCATGCAATTTGCAATCCCTGCAACCCACAATTGTCCTTGCAGTTCAATGTTTCTTTCTTGGACAAGAATCAGACACAAGATACGATTTTTCGTTTAGTGTGTGGTTATCTGCTTTACAATTTGATTTAGTAATTCACTGAGGTCGTCACTTGCCTTGTTCTTCAGCAAAAAAATTCTCCACTGTCTGATACGCCCGATTTTGTTCCTGGCAATTTTCACATCGTCTCGAAATCCTTTCCATCCACGGCTGCAACTAGCAAAATCAAATTATGCTAACTTACTTGGTATACTTTTTGCTTCTCGCCCTTAACGAGAGTTCAACTACTACTAGGCCATTCCTCAACTGCCTGGGACAACACCATGAACACAGAGGAAGGCGGAATCCAATCGTCTTTCTTCTCCACCTCCATACTGTGTAATGGCGTTCAACTTCAAAACAATTTCCGCTACCGATCGCGACCCTTCATGCCGTCTGAAGGAACCTACCTAGACTAAATCGATGCCGTAGAATCTGATTCTGACTGATGCTTGAGTGTGGAACCAAGGCAAACACCTCAAAAGCGACTTTGAAATCTACAAGAATCTATCGAGATGCGTAATATCGGCACGAATTCGCCGTGTGAGGCACCAAACGAAAGCTTGAAACCTACTCTTCAACGGTGCGCCAATAAAAATGGCGATAAACTCACTCTCCCTACCTAAAATCTACGCCGAAGACCCCGCGCTGACATGTGCCATGCCTGGCATTCAAAAAGCATGCATGCGTGTCAAGGTACTTTTGCCCCCGCAGATCACGTGACTGAAATCCCTACCCTGGTTTAAACAGCCCGTTGCCTTCCCTGGTTTGAACAGCCCGTTGCCTTCCCTGGTTTGAACAGCCCGTTGCCTTCCCTGGTTTGAACAGCCCGTTGCCTTCCCTGGTTTGAACAGCCCGTTGCCTTCCCTGGTTTGAACAGCCCGTTGCCTTCCCTGGTTTGAACAGCCCGTTGCCTTCCCTGGTTTAAACAGCCCGTTGCCTTCCCTGGTTTGAACAGCCCGTTGCCTTCCCTGGTTTGAACAGCCCGTTGCCTTCCCTGGTTTGAACAGCCCGTTGCCTTCCCTGGTTTGAACAGCCCGTTGCCTTCCCTGTTTGAACAGCCCGTTGCCTTCCCTGGTTTGAACAGCCCTTTGCCTTCCCTGGTTTGAACAGCCCGTTGCCATGGCTACCAACATATCACGGTGTGCACCTAGCCTAGGTGGATTGAACCGGGAACTAGTCTCCGACGCTGGTAGATGCCTCGTGTGGTCGGGTTTTTTTCACCCTGGGCGATGGCCTGTCGAGTGTCCTGGCTTGTCGACAGCCCTATCACTGCTTACTAGTGCATGGTGTGTACACTGTGATTAGTGTAGAGTTCCTGTTGCTGTTCTTTGCATTGTCCACTCCAACAGCAGCGGCAGTGCCCGACTGGTTGTTCTTTCTCCAACATGAGCATAAGCATGATATTGGACAAGTAGTTACAGTGTCACCTAATGCAAATTTGCACAATCACAGTCTCATTGCATTACGTGCAATCGGCGAATGAGAGAAATGGCTGTTTTCCCCCACTGCGTGCTTTTGTTGCTGTAGCAAACTTTCCACCCGTCATCACTGCGCCAGCCACACTGTCCCTCAGCCTGAATGTAGCTGCGGAGTATGTGTTCAATGTCACTGACTCCACTCCACCTAATGTCACCCGGGAAACGGTTGGTAACATTCTGGTTGCTATGGTAACATCTGATAGCATCACGTATACCCTCAGCGTTACCATATCCGACCCAATGACATCACCTCCCAGCCTACGAATCATCGCCGTGGATTCACTGTCGGCTGCCAGCTCATTTCAACCTCTCATCACTTTCTGCCCGTGTCGTAACAATCAGCCGTGTCTTCCCGTCCGCCAGGGACAGGATGGTGGAGCTGCTCGGAGCATTGTAGCCCTGTGTAACTGCAGTCAAGGTATAGCCGTTGTGTAGTCTTTGTATAGTCATGTGCTGTCTTGTGCTGTTGTACCCCCCTCCCCTGCACACACAGTCACAGTGATGTGTGGTTTTCTGACGTGTTTGGGGAGTGATGTGCCAGGCCACCGGTGAATGACTGGGGGGGGGGGGGGGGGAGAGACAGACAGACAGACAGACAGACAGACAGAGACAGAGAGAGACAGAGAGAGACAGAGAGAGAGACAGAGAGAGAGACAGAGAGAGAGACAGAGAGAGAGACAGAGAGAGAGACAGAGAGAGAGACAGAGAGAGAGACAGAGAGAGACAGAGAGAGACAGAGAGACAGAGACAGAGACAGAGAGAGAGAGAGAGAGAGAGAGAGAGAGAGAGAGAGAGAGAGAGAGAGAGAGAGAGAGAGTTACATTTATAAAGACAGGTAAGTCTAACAAATGACGACTGAGACCTCTACAACAGGGTTTTTACGCCTGAAAGCAGGTGCATGATTTAACAAGCAGGTTGTCAGTCTAGATTTTATGCGCAGATGGAGAAAAGTGCGCACTAATTTTTGTAATGAGATGAAAAGCAGAAATAATAAGAAAAGATGAAATGAAAGCCTGCTCACAACCCCGCCCAGCCTTGCGAACTGGGTATGGTGGATTAAGAACCCGGTTTAACGCTCGAGCAAGCGCTCTCCATGTTTCAGTCAACTCGTCACTCAGTTCACACCAGCCAACACGGTTCAATCCAGCAATGGGATTAATCAATACATGCAATAAGAATAAACACAAGGAAAACGGTTCGGGATAATAAATTAGGACACTCAGGATCTGGCCGCCATTCTCGGGCTCTCTCTCTAGTCTCCTCGACCTTGCGCCAGGATCCGTCCATATGTACAAGCACTACAACAAGTATCACGTGCGACCTACGTCGCTGGTAGACTGCATGGTACTACCCAGCGCTAGGGATAGGGCATGCCAAGTATGTGGCGAATGCGTACAGAAGGAACACAGTGCAGGTAGGTCTAGGATGCTTCTAGCATACGAGTATCAGCAGATTACTGAAAGCGCATCAATGACAGAGACAAAACATACATTACAACAAGAGTCATGCAACTATCAGCCATAGTTCAGTGGGACTACCACATTTCCTCCCTTCTTAGAAAAGACCAGCGGTCTACTGATAACGACTTGGCTTTCGAGTCGTACGCTGCGGACGGCCAGCAGCTGGCGGAACAGTACTAGGTGTTGCGGCCGTTGGACTGCCGGGAGCTGATGGAACTGTGGAATCTAGCGGAGTAGCTGTTGCTACTACCTCCGTCGGATCCACTTGCAGACGGTCAAGATGACGGCGGAAAGTCACTCCCTCTTCGGTCGTAATGACTGCATCATGTGGTGTTGCTGTGACGATGGTAGCTTTCTCAGTTGAGCCAGAGGGTTGCTTGACAAACACTGCTTGTCCAGGCACCAAAGTGCGGGATTTTGCTTGGTGAGCTGCGTCGAAAGTCACCTTGGATGCTGCCTTGTGCTGAGCATCGCGTTCACGCACTTCCTCGTCTATCTCGCCGTCATCTTCGGCAGTAGCCATGTTATCTACTGGCTGAAGCTGCCTGAGTGGAGTACGATAACCTCCTCGTAGTAGGAGATCTCCCGGCGGTTTGCCGGTAGTGGTGTTGATAGCTGATCGAACAGCTTTGAGCGCCACACGAAGAGCGTCGTCTGCTCGTGGCATGCCGGATTTCCGCATATGTTGCTTCAATGTCCGGTGGAGACGCTCAACAGGGTTCTGACGTGGTGTGTAAGGCACAGTGCGTTCGTGGCTGATGCCCCACGATTCAAGCTGGTTGCGGAACTCGTCGCTGCAGAACTGTGCACCGTTGTCGGAGATGACGTGCCGTGGCATGCCGAACAGCGTGAAGATCTGCTCCAGCGCCTTGATGATGTCCCTGGTCTTCTCAGCTGGTAAGCGGACAACTGCTGGATACCGACTGTACAAGTCCAGAAGGCTGAAGAAGGCGCTTTGCTGGTAATAAAACACATCAATAGCGACGGTGTGCCAGGCATGTGGAGGTAGGTCGCGTGGTTTCAGCGGTACTGGTCGTATAGCTGCTTCTGTCGCACATGGTGTACAGCTGGCTAGGAAATGTCGAGTTGCCGTGTTCCAACCGGGCCACCACACAGTCTCCTTGAGTTGAGCCAGTGTCCTGTCTCGACCAAGGTGTCCCTCGTGAGCCAGGTTCAGTACGTGTTGCGCTGCCGATGCTGGAATCACCACTCTTTCCCCTCTCAGAATGAGAAAGTCCGATGAGTTCGGAAAGGGCCACACGCTGAGTTCCGGACTAAGGGCTTGGTACGGTGCGAGCTCTGTCGCCGACGGCCATTTACCCGATCGCAGCGCATCTCGCACTGAGCACAGAGTGGAGTCACGCGCTGTTTCTCTGGCAATCAACTGGCGATGTGCTGAAACACCGTCTGCCACGGTGACAGCATGGACGAGAAGGAAACTCGGGTCAGCATCTTCAGCCGGCAGCCTGGACAATGCGTCAGCAATGTGATTCAACTTGCCGGGGCGATATTGCACGGTTAGGGTCAAGTCTTGCACTTTCAACACCAGGCGCTGTACTCGGAGACTAGCTGAGGCTAGCTTGTACGACGGCATAAATACGTGAACCAGTGGCTTGTGGTCAGTGATAATGGTCACAGGCATGCCGGTGATGAAGCTGCGGAAACGATTAGAGCCCCACGCGACCGCCAGTGCCTCTCGCTCGATGGTTGCATAGCGTGACTCTGCATCTGACAACTTTCTGCCTGCGTAATAGACAGGTCGCCACTCTTGACCATCTGTTTGCGACTGCTGTAGGAGTACTGCTCCAAGGCCATGGCCAGACGCGTCAACTTCGATGCGGGTCGGCAGCGTTGGGTCAAATAGCGCCAGAATAGGTGCACTAGTAATCAGACTGCGTATCTTCTCAGCTGCGGTGTGGCAAGCCGATGTCCAATTCCACTCGCCAGACAATAGTGCTGTCATCGGAGCGACAACCGAGGCAATGTTAGGAATAAACTTTGCCACGTAGGTTGCTAAGCCCAGAAATGCTCGGAGTTCGGCCACATTGGTGGGATCCGACATCTGACTGAGTGACTCAACCTTCGATGGACCTGGCGAAATGCCCTTCGCCGAGACGTGATGTCCCAGAAACTGCAGCTCTGAGACCTGGAAGACGCACTTCTTGTCATTCAGGGTGACATTGTACTCCTTGAGAGCCGTCAGGACTGCTGCCTTGCGTCGATCATGCTCTTCCAATGATGGAGCATAAATCAGAATGTCGTCTAGGTAGATGACTACCCCTTCACATCCTGCCAGAATTTGCTCCATCTTACGTTGAAATAATTCAGGGCCGCTGGACACGCCGAACGGTAGACGACAGAAACGGAAGTACCCCAAGGGTGAGGCGACCACGAAGGCATGGCGACATTCAGGTGAGATCTCGAGCTGAGAATACCCGGACTTCAGGTCAAGCTTCGAGAACATCTGTGCGCCTGACAGTTGAGATAGAAGCTCATCAGCTGTTGGGAGTTGCACACCCGGTCGCCTTACCGCTGCGTTGACTTGTCGTAAATCTACGCACCAGCGCATGGTTTTGTCGGGTTTCGGTGTGGCTACCAGTGGCGAAACAAAGTCCTGAGCCGTTACTTCCTCCACCATCTCGACCACTCCTTGTTCTAGCCATGCATCTAGTTGTTGGCGTAGCGAGGTGAGCAGTGCCGGTGCTACCCGTCGAGATGACTGTTGTGACGGAGGGTGATCCGGATCGAGAGCGATTGTAATCGGGCCGCGCATAGCAGGGAGTGACGTTAGGCCCTCGGCACAGGCTGGGATTTCAACTGCTGAAATCGGCAATGCCAGAAGACCTAAACGGATGGAGGCCTGCTCTCCCAGTAATGCTGGCACAGTGCATTGTGCGTCATCGACTACAAAGATAGTCTCAGTCGTTTCGCGGCCCTGATAGCTCAGGTTACCCTCAAACACGCCCACAGCTGTTATGCGTTGCGTCCCCACTGGCTGGAGTGGGCATGGCGGCGGTAACAGGACGTACCCCGATGGGAGTAATGACTTAGGGATGATGGAAACCATGCTGGCAGAGTCCACTCTTAGCGACAAGGTGTGTCGGCAGTCCAATGTTACCTGCCTCAGAGGTAGAGTGAAACCGGTCTTCCCTGCCTGTACCCCGAATGTTTCATAGGCCTCTGGTGGCTGGGCGGACTGTACGGCTGGTGATGCTGCACCAGTTCGGAGTGACGAAACGGCTGGTGCTGATCGGTTGTGTTGCCTGGATGACGTGCTCTGCGACTGGGTCTGGGCACTGCGGTCCACTCCACCAGATCCGGCACGGCACACCGATGCAAAATGTCCCTTACGCCCACACTGGGCACAGAACATACGCGCTGCTGGGCAGTTCGGCTTGCCTGGAGCGTGGGTCTCTCCACAATATCCACAGCCTGATGCTGGCAATGGTGCATGTCCAGGTTGACGCGTAGCTGCATAGCTGACCTCTGGCACTGGTGCTTCTTTGGCACCCTCTTCAGCTAATACCACTGCCTGCGCCTTGGCTGCGGCGGAGCTCAAGTCCTGCGCATCGTGCTCCAAGACACTCTTTCGGGCACTGGCAGAGCTGAGCCCCCGTGCAAACAGGTGGACTCCCACAACTCCCAGTAGTTCATCGGCAGTACGAGTGCTGGTCAGGTTGCAAACCCTCATGTCTTTTTGCACCCGCAGCCGAAAGGCCTGTACAGTCTCCCCAGGACGTTGCTCGACTGCAAACAATTCCGCCAAACGGGACGCTGCGCTCTGTTTCGAGCCGAAATATTCTTGGAACAATTTGATAAGATCGTTGTAGGGATTAGTTGCCGTAGTTGGCACTGTCGGGTAGCTCTGCCATAAGTAGTGACTTGCTGACTCGCCTAAATTGGCAGCTGCTGCCAAATACTGCTTCGCCTGATCCTTCACTTCGTGGAGTGCAAAGCCAATCTCCAACTGACTACGCCAAGTAAGGAAATGGTCGTTTCCCAGCTCGTGGTCCAGGTCAAGGCGGACGCCGACTTTTACTTTTTCTGCCATTTCCCACGTGCGTGGTGGAAACTACAAACTTCAAGTTCAACGAGTGACTTACTAAGAAAAGAATCCTGTTCACTGCGCCAATGTTTCAGTCAACTCGTCACTCAGTTCACACCAGCCAACACGGTTCAATCCAGCAATGGGATTAATCAATACATGCAATAAGAATAAACACAAGGAAAACGGTTCGGGATAATAAATTAGGACACTCAGGATCTG
Source organism: Sycon ciliatum (assembly GCF_964019385.1). Lineage (NCBI taxonomy): Eukaryota > Metazoa > Porifera > Calcarea > Leucosolenida > Sycettidae > Sycon > Sycon ciliatum. The sequence goes on along the minus strand of NC_088646.1, from coordinate 40,945,137 downwards.
GCCGCCATTCTCGGGCTCTCTCTCTAGTCTCCTCGACCTTGCGCCAGGATCCGTCCATATGTACAAGCACTACAACAAGTATCACGTGCGACCTACGTCGCTGGTAGACTGCATGGTACTACCCAGCGCTAGGGATAGGGCATGCCAAGTATGTGGCGAATGCGTACAGAAGGAACACAGTGCAGGTAGGTCTAGGATGCTTCTAGCATACGAGTATCAGCAGATTACTGAAAGCGCATCAATGACAGAGACAAAACATACATTACAACAAGAGTCATGCAACTATCAGCCATAGTTCAGTGGGACTACCACACTCCACTCAAGGTGTTCACAGCAACTGATAGGAACTCATATGGGGGAAATTATAGAAAAGAAATAATAAGATAAAGAGAATAAATTTCAACGCACCTCGATAAACGGAGCCCCACATACAGTACCTCAGAAAAGTGGATCTTGAGAGAGAGAGAGAGAGAGAGAGAGAGAGAGAGAGAGAGAGAGAGAGAGAGAGAGAGAGAGAGAGAGAGAGAGAGAGAGAGAGAGAGAGAGAGAGAGAGAGAGAGAGAGAGAGAGAGAGGGAGGAAGAGAGTGAGGTAGAGAGTGAGGTAGAGAGTGAGAGAGAGAGTGAAAGAGAGAGAGAGAGTTGGTGTCTAGGACTGCACTGCCGTGCAGTATCTATGACAGCTGCCTGTATTATGTTCTAGTGGCATTGATGCTCCAAAGAAGTAGTAACAATGAGTTTGCTCTTGGTCTGTATTGTCATATTCATTTGTTTCCATTTGTGTTCTTTCTGCCGTTTGTCACCAGCCTACGATGGTCGTTATTGTGAACAAGATCGTAATGGCTGTTCGGGTGTATCTCACGACTGTGCAACCGGTGTGGAATGTAGAGACCAAGACGCACCAGCTAGTGGGTATACATGTGGACCTTGTCCGCCGGCCTCTACAGGAGATGGCAGAGTTTGTCAACGTAGGTGATGATGTCATGATGATGTCACTGTGATGTCATAATGTCATATTCGTGCATGGGTTCAACCCCGTTGTACCATTGGGTGCGCATTTGTATGTGTGTGTGTGTGTGTGTGTGTGTGTGTGTTTGTGTGTGTGCGTTTGTATGTGTGTGTGGGGGGGGGGGTGCATGTCTGTGTGCGTGTGCACGTGTGTGCATGTGTCGCCATCACACCGACTAACTGTTGCTATATTCATAGCCATAGTCACACCATGATCTCATCATTATGTTGCCTGTTTACTCTGTTTTGATGATGGTGTGTGTGTGTGCGTATGTGTCTGTCTGTCTATGTGTGTGTGCGTACGTGTGTGTGTGTGTGTGTGTGTGTGTGTGTGTGTGTGTGTGTGTGTGTGTGTGTGCATGCATGTGCATGCGTGTGTGTACGTGTGTGTGTGTTTATGTCCATGGCGTACTTCTGTTTTAGCGATACCAGTGACATCGACTATGCTTCCAACAGGTACTGGTATGGGATCGGAGTTTCTTATTTCTCTTAGAGTGCTGTTGGTTGTGTCAGTGAAGTGCGTTTTTCACCAATGTGCATGTGATTGATCACATCAAGAGTACATAACCCCCTTCCCCACCCCCCACCCCGCCCATAGTGTGCAACGCCTGATCCAGCGCTGCATAGGGTCCTAGTCGAGCGGATCTTTGCGTCATAATAGCGTACACATCTGAGGGGAACCCGGGGAGTCGCGGGTCCTCTCGGATCAAAAACAACGATGCCCTGCCTCGCGACCGGCCTTGCTCTGGTGTGGAGTGTACGCATGACATCAGAAGATCCGATTACGCTCGACCAAGACCCTATGCCAGGGATCGATTTATCCGGGTTCGCATCGCAGTTTGCGAATCAAAATTCACTGGCTGCGATTCGCTTTTCGTTTTTTATCGCCCAAAACTGCGATGCACTACAAAGACCAGTTGTGTGCAGTCTACATGCGACTGTTGTACACACTGCTGACTAGGGAGTAGTATTTTACTACTCCAACCAACTGGCCTGTCCTGCTCAGTCCGCGCGGGTCGCGGACTCGCGGATCGTGCTCTTTCGATTTCGGACACTGCACTAGCACTGGTCGTACATGACTGCAGTCTTCTGAAGTTTTGTACACGGCGGTGACTTTTCCTGATGTTCTCCTTTCTTCTTTCACTGTCAAGCTCAGTTTGTTTCTGTTCGACAAGGCACAGTTGAAGTCGATGGTTCTTAGTCTCATGTAGCCAACATGTCAGTGAATCTGATCAGTGATTCACCGTCCAGAAGAGGGACAAAGAACTGGACGCGCCAGGAATGTCGATTCGTTTCGATGAAGAAAAGGAGAAAAGCGAAAATTCGATGCGCTTTGCACGAAATGTCACGATCCTTTGAGCGCTTTCCTGAGGTTTCTTTGTCGAAGGAATCAGTGGAACTGCCCTGTTGAAAGACATTGTGTTGCGAAGAACGTGGACGCTGAACATGTAACGTGCCCAAGCGAAAACTCTAACGTAAATATTCAGGTCGAACATTCGCTTGGAAAAGCAAATAGCAACTGCAGCTATTGTCCTCTTCTGTACGAAATCCTGCTATCGTACAAGCTATACATGTAAACTTTTGATGAAGGAAAACTGCTAATCAATACTGGGAGTTGCTAGTCAATTGTAAAACTTTGTAGCAGTGACTGCTATGCAAAAAATCAAAGTAAATCGATCCCTGCTATGCAGAGCTGGATCAGGCGTTGCACACTCTGGGGGGGGGTTGTTCGGTCACGAAATCTGGACTCCAAAGAAGACTGTATTTATTTCTGTTCTTCGTAACTGAACGAAAATCTCTAGACTAATAGTATGCACACATCATCGTGCCTTGGCACGGACATACCAACTCTGCTATTGTCCTCTCTCCAGGACCAAAAACCCTACTTTCCAAAGAGACAAAAAAACTCTCTCCTCTCCAAAGTGAAACTGGTACTATAACAAAAGCACAGCTGATAAAGCGAACAGACGTACAGCCAATCAGCAAACCAGTTCCGTCATATGATCCGGCAGGTATTGCATGCCATGCATGTACTAGATTAATGCTACGGTACAGACAATCGCATGTCTAGACAGGTCCTAACAGTGTCTAGTCAGTACTAGCATCATGCTCACATGTGCCGGGTCAGCACACAATACATCGACCTAGCAAACGGTAACCTACGGGATCTACTGGAACATATCCCCCTCTCACACGAGGAGAAAACCACACTAAAAAAACAAAACAATCCGAGTGTGACACAACTAAATAATCATGTCCATCACTGTTACTCATTTCCAACTGGCAAAGGAACGAGATGATGGATGGCACGTTGCAGGATCTTGCCTCCGATCTTGACGTCCACGACGCGCACCTTGTTGTCCTTTCCTGGGAAGGTCTCCATAATGCGACCCAATGGCCACTCTCCGCGCGGAGTGCCGGGACTCATCCACATCACCACGTCACCCACCTTCAAGCTCTTCTTGGCCTGGCGCCAGCACTTCCGGAGGTTCAAGGATGGTAGAAACTCTCTTTTCTATCGCTGCCACACTTCGTCTACTAATCGCTGTACTGCCGCCCATCTCTTCCGCTGATGCTGATGCTCACCAAGCACCGTCACTTCCTTGGCCAGAGGCGCATCCATACGTCCCACAAGGAAATGCTGGGGAGTGAGGGGCTGATCATCCTGAGCATCATCTGAGACTGTAGTCAGCGGACGAGTGTTGATGAGATGCTCTGCTTCAATCAGTGCGGTCAGCAACTCCTCGTCGGTAAGCGAAGCATTAGCGAGTACTGTGGTGATGGCACGCTTAGCAGCTTTCACAACAATTTCGAATACTCCTCCGAAGTGGGGTGCTCGCGGAGGATTGAACCGCCACTCTATTCCTTCATGAGCGAATTTCCTGCTGACTTGCGTGCAATCAATGGCTTCGCTCGCCTCTCGGAGCTCTCGCTCGGCAGCTGTAAAGTTCGTGCCGTTGTCCGACACCATGATGGACGGAGTGCCACGACGCTTGATGAATCTGGAGAATGCCATCAGGAATGCTTCTGTGTCCAAAGAGAAGGCCATCTCCAAGTGGCATGCTCTGGTCTCCAAACAGGTGAAAACGCACATGTCCCGCTTCTGCTGCACTCGACCACGCCCTTGCTTTGTGTAGAACGGTCCTGCGTAATCTACTCCACATCTGGTAAATGGTTTGAGAGAACCACACGTACGATGGTTGGGTAGCGGTCCCATGATCTGCTCCGCAGCCTTACTCATCAGTCGGCTGCATGTAACGCATTGTGCACGTACACTTTTGATCGCTGATGTACCATGTACAATCCAGAATCTCTGTCGTAGGTTGGACAGCAGGTGCTGGGTTCCGACACCATGGCAACAGAGGTCGTCTTCGCGCTGGATGAGTAGCGTAGTGACTCGGTGACGCTGTGGTAGGATCACTGGCTGGCGAACACCAACAGGTAGGTTGACAGCATGCTTCAGTCGTCCGTTGACGACCATGAGAGCAGGGTGTGACGTCGCATCCAGGACCGCGTTGAGCCGGTAGAGAGGGTCAGATGGTGGTAATTCCTCACCTGCCCGTAAGCGCTTAAGCGTGGCTGGGTACGCTGACAGCTGAGCTTGTGCAAACCAATGTCGTTCGGCTCCTGCTACTTCTGCTGCCGTCAGCACCGGTACTGTCACTACTGATCTTGGCTTATGACCGCTTGCTAAACGGACATAGACTAGTGGGGCACTGGTGTTGGCGGTGTCGACGTGGGTTTCCCCCCTCGTGACTGTCGCAGTCTGCCGTCGGGCATTTTGTACGAACCGTAAGCACCAGGCAGTCACCCTGGTAAGACGCGCCCACGTCGAATATGTGGCAGGATCTAGTCGAGATGGCGTCACCTGGCTGACGAATGTCATACATGGCTTCTTCTTCAGCTCACCAGGTAGTGGCGGAGGGGTATCAAGCTCCACAAGCGGCCACTCTGTCTCCGGTCTGGTCAGGAAGTCCGGCTTCTTGAGAAGAGATCGCTCGAGGCTGATCAGCCGCTTCTCTGCCATGGCTCGGTTTGGCGGCAGCTGTGGCTGGTGGTCTGGCCGAATCCAAGGGATGCCTGTCGTGACACGACCATCAGCGATTTTCATCCTGTCAGCCACGAGGTGCTCTGCTTCTATCTCAGCCATCGTCTTGTCAGATTGTGGTTGCATGCCCACCTGGTCATCCTCCCAGAACTTAGCGACCAGTGTATCGAGCAATGGCTCACATACTGCAGATGCGTGCAGCGTGCACTCGGATGTGGCACCCGTTGGCATGTCCACCGGCCCAAAGCAAACCCAGCCGAGTGGTAGACGGCGTGCAATGGGCTCTCCCGCGCGCCCAGTGGCCTCCTCCAGCACTCGGTGTACGTCAATGACATCGATACCAATCAGGATGTCTACCTGCCGCGAGTCGACCTGTGGTAGCGGTAGTTGCTGGAGGTGGGGGAATTGTTGGCGCATCTGATGCCAGTCAACGGCCGGTAGCGGAGCTGTGATGTCGGGCTGGGTCCATGCTTGGAACGCCGTGCTGTAGTCACCATCATGACTGTGGATGGTCAGGTTGACTCTCTGCCGGCGGCCTGTTACTGTCGTTCCGCCTAGGACTGAGGTGGTGAGCTGCTCATCTGGCCCGCTGACACCCAAGCTCTCAGCAACGTCAGCCCTGATATAGCTGGTCGATGATGCCGAGTCGATCAGTGCCACTGCATCATATGTCTGGTCTTGGTGTTGCAGCTTGACTGGCACAGTCATGAATGCAACATGGACCCCGGTGTTAGCAGTGCAGGTGGTTGCTGTGGCCGTCGCTGCTGTGTCGGATGGACGCTGTGGCTTCTCACGTAATCCACCGCCTCGCTGTGGACTGTCCAGTCGATTGCTTTGATTCATGCTGGCTGGCTCTTTGTCCGTCTTCCTGCTGTAGCTCTGCTGTTGTCTCACAATGTGGAGCATGTCATGGTGTTTTCCACCGCACTTAGCACATGGGTTGCTCCTGCACTCAGCAGAACGATGGCCAGCAACGCGCAGGCAGCAGGTACACACATTCAACGGCTTAACGAATTTCCACCGGTCTGCTGTTGACAAGGTGGCAAATGCCCGGCAGTCAGCTAAGCCGTGGCCCTCTCCGCACTTCTTGCATCTGGCCTTTGGCGTCTCATTTCCTGCTGTAGTTGCCAACGTTCTATGTGGTCTATGATCGTGTCGGCTCTGTGACTTCTGCAGCACTGCCGTTGATGTGGGTGTCTTGTGGGTCTCTGCCTGCCTCTCCTCTACCTTCCTCAGCATATGGACCAGATTCAATAGCCAGTCTGCAAAGTTGCAAACATCGCAGTTCCGGTCCTCGTGCAGCTCAAAATACCTCAGCAGGAGGGTCGGTGGTATTTTCTGGGTTGCTGCTAGGTACAGTTCACGGCCGGGAGCAATGCCACACGACTTCATGTTGACCAGGGTACTCCGCAGCTTTAGAGCAAACTTCTTTAGCTTGTCGGTGGCTTTAGCGTTGTCAATCTTGGGCCACGTCAGGATATCTTTCTCGTGACGCTCAAGTTGTCGCTCCTCACCGCCATACCAGGCTTCTATTTCCACCAATGCTGCTTGAAAGGCGCCTGTTCCGTCCATAATGTCCTGGACGAGTTCCTCGGCACTCCCTCCGGCGAGTGACTCTCTCAGTCTCGCCATCTTGTAGTGCTCAGTTGTGTGGGGGTCTGTTCCAACCAAACTCATGAATTTCTGTCTCCAAGGGACATAGTTCACTGGCGCTCCGTCAAACTGCGGTAGCTTCAACGGCTTCAAATGGGATCTGTATGTCCCGGCATGAGGGTAAGCAGCTGGTGACGTATATGGACGTTGTCCATCTGGCTGACTATACTGCGTAGCCAACTGACTCTGTGCAGCTGCTGGTGCACTTTGCTGTACATAATATGGCGTGTAGAAAGTTGCAGGATTCGCAGCTGGTGATGTATATGGACGTCGTCCATCTGGCTGACTACACTGCGTAGCCAACTGACTCTGTGCAGCTGCTGGTGCACTTTGCTGCTGTACATACGGTGAGTAGAAAGTAGTTGCAGGATTCTGGCTGCTGGCTGTGGGTCTGGCTGATTGACCTCTTGCACTCACTACTCTGGCCTGTCCAAGCTGGCTAGGCACTTTCTGCTGGGCTGTGTAGCTACTTGGCTGCACTTGAGATGTCACAGCAGGGTGATACTTCTGGTTAGCTGGTGTCTGATACTGTGGGCCTTGGGGCAGTTGTGGCTTCAGACTAGTTGTGGTGAATGGTGCAAAGCTGGACTGCACAGTGACCGTCTCTCCTGGTCTGTGTTGTGCGTTGTTACTAGTATTAGCCACAGCTACTGGGGCAAAACTGTTACTTTGCAACACAGGATTCACTGCACTATCACCAGACATACCTGCATGTACTTGACTGCTGCTAGCGCTGTCGCTGCTCACTGGACCATCAATGACAATGGACTGTGCATGTGTCACTGTGGATGGCAGTCCGTCACTTCGACCAGCTTCCACTTCCACCGTTCTGGTCTTACTTGGTAGCCAGCTCTGGGGACTTCTTCGTTCCACATCCACAGCACTCAAGCATGGAGGCCGACTACCAGCTGGTGTTTGTCTTGGCTTGGTCGGCTGGATGTCAACTGCGTCCACCACGCTGAAGGCGCGCCCTGCTCTCCCAGACTCTGCGCTGGTAATTTTGAGCTTCTCAAGGAGTTGATGATGGCGCACGAGTGCTTCTGTCGTGAGCCCTTGTCCAACACCTGCGTGGGACAGTCTCCGTGCACTTTCATCTCTCCGACTCCTGCGGCTGCTCGCGGTGGAGCCTTTCTCTGAGAGCTCCAACTCCAGCGCTGCTCTGTCTGCAGCCAATCGCTTGGTCACCAACTCTCTGTTGAGTTCCAATCTCTTTTCGACCGCCTCAGCCTCCAGCTGGACTAATTCCTCAGCAGCTTGCAACTCTCTCTCGCGTATCCTGGCCGCGAGTTCCAGTTCGGCTTCCTTACTGGATTTCTTGGAAACTTGGGAGACACTATCCCACTCTCCATATCGCGAAGGAGGCTTACCCTTCGTCGACCTGACGCTCGTTCTTTTTTCCATCGACTCCGATTACTGCCTCGGACTCGGATCCGGCTCGAAGGACCAGTTGTTCGGTCACGAAATCTGGACTCCAAAGAAGACTGTATTTATTTCTGTTCTTCGTAACTGAACGAAAATCTCTAGACTAATAGTATGCACACATCATCGTGCCTTGGCACGGACATACCAACTCTGCTATTGTCCTCTCTCCAGGACCAAAAACCCTACTTTCCAAAGAGACAAAAAAACTCTCTCCTCTCCAAAGTGAAACTGGTACTATAACAAAAGCACAGCTGATAAAGCGAACAGACGTACAGCCAATCAGCAAACCAGTTCCGTCATATGATCCGGCAGGTATTGCATGCCATGCATGTACTAGATTAATGCTACGGTACAGACAATCGCATGTCTAGACAGGTCCTAACAGTGTCTAGTCAGTACTAGCATCATGCTCACATGTGCCGGGTCAGCACACAATACATCGACCTAGCAAACGGTAACCTACGGGATCTACTGGAACAGGGGTTATGTACGCTTAATCACATCTATAGGATACCACCGCCGGGGGGTATGTAGCAACATGGTGTTGCACCTGAAATCATTCCTAAACTTGAAATGGCCAGTTACATAAGAGTCGACAGGTGGTTTCTTCAAGTATCACAATAGTGGCAGTACCCAGGGGCATCACACACGCTACATGACCAGTGCGACCATGGTCATACCACTTTTCGACAAGGATGGTCTGCCCAGAGCGCATGTAGACCACTATAATGTGCCCTATTGGCCGATAAATCCGATCTTCTTTTCCCCGCCCTCTGCAATTTCAACCTGGACACAGTCCTGCTTATCTTTGTGTATGCTTGCTTGCTTGCCTGCTTGCTTGCTCGTGCGATATTTTATATTCAGCTTCCAGTTAGTAACAGGCTTCATTCTAATTGACGAAATTAGGTTGAGCACTCTTATCTTAGCGCGAACACTTGCCGCTCGCCTTGTGCAACGCTCACTGCTCTTGGAGCATTTCGAGCACTCTTGGCGGGGTTTGCAGCTCTTTATAAAAATGCTTTGCTTCACGGAAACGAATTTCATTGCGAAGAGCTGCGCTTCGGTCCTCTGAGCTGCTCGCCTTGTGCAACGCTCACTGCTCTTGGAGCATTTCGAGCACTCTTGGCGGGGTTTGCAGCTCTTCATAAAAATGCTTTGCTTCACGGAAACGTATTTCATTGCGAAGAGCTGCGCTTCGGTCCTCTGAGCTGTGCTGAGGAGCTTTAACAGAGCGAAACAGGTGCTGTCCACAGATTTGAGTAATTAACAAAATATAAATATCTATCACGTTTGGTTGTTTCCGGTTGTATTTTCTGTGCCTGCTGCTGCTGTTGCTGCTGCTGCTGCTGCTGCTGCTGTTCGTATTTCCGTTTATGCTGCACAGGTGATCTTGGATCTGGGCAAGGAGGTAATGTGCCATCGTTTTTGCTGTACAGAGTGCAACGGAATGATTTTCTAGATCCTCATTGTTTTTCTCACTAATCTCCTTGGAGGACATGTATTTTTACCCAACAATTGACTTGAAGGGTGCAGAAAGCTGCAAGTCTACAGTTGTACGACTGACTGTACGAGTTTCAGACTGAGATAAGGTACTCATAATCATACAGTCAGACCTCACTTATCCGGTCCTCGTTTATCCGGATCCCTCGCCACCCGGAAGAAAATCGCTGGTTACCGATGTGCAGCATATGTTATGCATACAACATAACCGGACCTCGCGATCCGCATACCGGTGCATCATTTTGTGTACAAACTGGTTAAATGTGTACAAAAAGCTTCGTCGTATCCGGTTGCATGTAGCCCTTGGCGGATTATGCCGGCATAATATTTGGCATAATCTTGGTATTTCGTCAAAAAATTATGCTCCGGCATAATAATTATACGGATTCCAACGTGTAAGGTCGGCATAATCTTTCAGTTTAGACAAAAATTATACTTAGGGCATGGCCGCGTGTGTATGCGTGGTTTCTCAATCCTCTATGTACAGCGTGAATACATAGTGGAACCGAGCATAATTCAGCATATTTGTTGGCATAATTGTGGCATAATCAAAAGCATAATTTGACGATTGGCCGAGCATAGTCCGCCAATGGCTAGTTGCATGTGGATTCCAGAAGATAGAATCAGGGAGTTGTACAGGCAAATGAGGTCCTTGACCTGCTGGGTGCATGTGGACAGCACTTAGTTGCATGCACTTGTCAATTTTATCGCTTGTTTTACATACTGTGCACGCTAGTTGTACTGCATAGGACCCGTCTACATGTATGTACGATGTCACTGCTTTTGACATGCCACATGCTGTACATTATGTGTGTTCAGTTATCCGGTTCCCTCGCCTATCCGGATATTTTTGTGGAAAACAGATGTGTGCGGTTAAGCGAGGTCTGACTGTAATCAAAGTGATTCACACTCTCGCATAGTCAGTCAGATTCTACAATCCAGCCCCCGACTTCCTAGATTCTCTAGAGCTTTGCAGAGGTACTACTTTAGTGGGACATGATCTTGAACTCTGCTACTCAAAATGTACAGTAGTGATCTATGAAATTCGCCGGGCGTTGTAAGTCAGTGTCACACCGGACGCTCCGCAAACACCAGACCTACAAACACTCTAGGCTAAGTACTGGTGCAGGGGCTCTGACTTCTTGGTATCCAGCGTACTGAGCCTGCATTTCACTGTGCATGGTCGTAGCTCTATGGACCAGGAGGGATCGACCTGATGAGCACACCCCTTTAGCCCCCCACCCCAGAATAGGGACTTCCCCAGAATAGGGACTCCCCCAGAATACCCCCCCCCCCCCAACACACACACACAAACACCACCACCGCCGCCGCCAGAAAAGGGACTCCCGGTCCCGAAATGAGCGAGCTCAGTCTTATTGCCTGCAGCAGCCATTTATTTCAAAGAATATCTTTGAAGATCTGTGTCTGTCACTACAGACTGTATGTCTGTGTGTGAAGGTGTGCAAGTGTGCATTTGTGTTCTTGAACTGAGCTGCACCCACAAGCCAGAGTACTGACACTTCTGTTGCTGTGCTCCATGCTGGTGATGGTGTATGTAGGATCGTCAAAGGCTTGGATTGCACCTGTCGTTGTCGCCAGTTTGATTGTCGTCGTCTTCTTCATCATCTTTGGCTATGTCCTGCTCCGGTTAGTAGCCATGTGCACGGACTAGTCTCCAACTAGAATGTGTTTTGTACTACTGGGTATGCTACTACGTATTGTATAATGCATTGTGTGTAGTGTATAGTGCATTGTGTGTAGTGTATAGTGTATAGTGTATAGTTCATAGTCAAAGTGCATCATAGTAGTGGATACCAGTAGTGCATAGTAGGTAGTCCATAGTGCCGTATTTTCATGCACCAACGTCCAATCATTCTGCGCGCGCGCTCACCCGCGCGCGTGTGTGTGCGTGTGTGTGTGTGTGTGTGTGTGTGTGTGTGTGTGTGTGTGTGTGTGTATGGGTGTGCCCATATGGTGCAGTGGTATGTGCAGTCGGTTTCCAATCGAGAGGTTGCGGGTTCAATTCCCGACGATTATGGTCGCACACGTCTTTCTTCTCTTTCTCGGACTCTTCCTGACTTTTCTTTCATTCTCCTGGGTGGTTACCAACAGCCAGTGCATGCCGGAGTATGTGGTGCGGTGTGTGTAGAAAAAATGGAAAAATAAAAAATAGGGATTCACTGGCCAGAAAAAGTCACTTCAATCAGCTGTGTGGTGGATACCAGGCTAAAAATAGTGGCGGTCAATTCAGCCTTGCAAGCTGGTGAATGGTGTAATCCCAGCACAAGTTGCTATGTCCAACATAGCTGTTCGCTATCATCGCTTCCGCGATGGGCAGGTCTGAGGTCTGAGGTCTGAGGTATGTGTGTGTGTGTGTGTGTGTGTATGTGTGTGTATGTGTGTACGTGTGTGCGTGTGTGTACTTGCAGTAAGCAAGGCACTGTCACATACGTAGTGGCTAGCGACTTGGACGGGACAGCGGAGAAGAAATCCACGTAAGGCGCATTCACCAGTGCAAGTGCTCAGTACAAGTCATGTCATCTATAAACTGCTATACTGACAGTACCGTGCCGTCTCTCATAAGTACAGTCGAATGTCACTTATCCGACCACTTCGGGAATCAGGCATGTTGGATAACTGAATATGTTGGATAACTGATATCATTTTTTATGTGCATATATGGCTGGATTTCACTGATTTATGTACACGATACCAAAATATATTCATGCATATTCATGAATTGCTCCATGTTCACATACATGTTAGCATACTTGACCACATCTACTTCAAGTAAATGCATATTTAATACACCGTATAATTAGAGACATGTACAAAAAATTTTTTTTTAGAATTTTACTGTTGAGAGTCATAAAATTACCACTCCCGGGCTTGTCGGATAACTGGCGACGGGATAAGTGACATTCGACTGTACAGTGCTGCTTAACCCTTTACCGGCAGCCCCATACTTGAATGCGTCGTAAACGACGCATTCGACATGCATACTAAACCCATGCCTGGTATGACAGGAAGCATCAGCCCACGGGGATTTCCCGTGGCCCTCACACAGCCTAGGTATGATCCTATCCGTAGCTGAAGAGATCTACGCGTGTCCCATTTGATTTCATTGAGAACTGCGCGATCGAAAAATTTACGGAAATACACGCGCGCCGACAATGCCGTCTGCCTCTGTCAAAACGTCGTCAGGTGCATTTCCTCTTGCGCAGTGAGTTCCTTTCGTCCTCAGAGGACTTCTCCGACGAGGACCTAGCAGACCTTAGCTCTGGGACCCACGACAGATAGATAAATACTTCGTTCCAGCCGCCGATGCAAGCAAATTTCAAATTGCGGAGCGGAGCGCACGCCAAGTAAATTCTCACGCAAATATCGGGAGCTCCAGCCGCTGAAGACGATGTCGTTGGATGTAACTGGAAGAATCTGATGGTGCTTATGGTCTGGAAGCCATGGAGAGTGATCCCCGTGTCGACAGTCTTCCAGAGACGGAATTTTAGGCCATCGACTTTCTACGTACCTGAGTGACGGCAGCGCTGCGCGACTTGCGCACGACCTTACGGAGAGCCATCGGACAGCGATTTTGGGGCGATGCTGCTCTCAATTGCGAGCGAGGCACGGCCACTGAAGTCTGTGATGGCTATGGCATTCGTTTCCGCTCTGATGTCGACTTGTTTTGGCAGTTTCATGTCAATGTCGGAATCTGACGATTTGCATTGTGTACAATTTCCATGTTTGGACGTATAGGTGCCAATTTAGTAGCGTATGTGTGTGGTATATGAAAATAATTTTTTCCATCGTCAAGAAGTAGTACCAGACTTCCAAGAAAACATAACTTGCACATACAAAATGTGCCCTCGTTGTGAGTTTTTGGCATCCTCCTCAATGTTATGGATTTCATATACAAAATGCACTTGCCGGTAAAGGGTTAATGAAATCCGGTCGCGTCACTTAAAGGGGAAGTTAAGGCAAAAATTAAAATTTCACCAGTTGTAGTCTTCGGGGTGCTGAATCGAATGGTCTTGGTCCGAGAAAGCTGAGACGCTCCCTTCCTACTTGAATCCCAATCGAACTCGCGCACTTCCACCGAAACTGGGTGACTGCGCCCTACTAGATGGGGATTTGTATGCAAAATGTCACTAAAAGCGCCATTTCGTTCTTATAAAAGCACGGATGACCGCGATTGGCCCATATGTTGTAGTCTTTTGGACGCTGAGTCGACCGGTTTTGGTCCGAAAAGGCTGCGATGCAGCGTTCCTCCTTTATTCCCAATCGAAGATGGTTGAAGAAGCGGTCACGTGCTCCTGGGTGCCCAAATCACCTGGTCACCACGCCAGCAGGCGACAACTTTCACACCAAGGCTCAACTCGAGTTCAACTCGAGTGACAGGACTGCACCCAAAAAAAGGTCAAACAGGCTAGTAAGTTGTACCCAGCAGGCACGGTGACCAGGTGACTGGCGTACGCAGGAGCACGTGACCGCTTGTTCAACCATGTTCGATTGGGAATAAAGGAAGAACGCTGCATCGCAGCCTTTTCGGACCAAAACCAATCGACTCAGCGTCCAAAAGACTCCAACATATGGGCCAATCGCGGTCATCCATGCTTTTATAAGAACGAAATGGCGCTTTTAGTGACATTTTGCATACAAATCCCCATCTAGTAGGGCGCAGTCACCCAGTTTCGGTGGAAGTGCGCGAGTTCGATTGGGATTCAAGTAGGAAGGGAGCGTCTCAGCTTCCTCGGACCACGACCATTCGACTCAGCACCCCACATACTACAACTGGTGAAATTTTAATTTTTGCCTTAACTTCCCCTTTAAGTACACGCCGGGCATTGCGCAGCCGTAGACCTGCCAACACTGGGCTGCGGAATGGTGCAAGGCGCGAACTTGAGCTCAGCGACTGGATTTCATTGAGCAGCACTGTACAAGGTACACTACTGGTGCTGAGTGTCTGTGTTTGTGTCTGTTTGTGTCTGTGTTTGTGTCTGTGTGTGTCTGAGTTTGCATGCTCAATGCCATGTCTATCCTATGCTACATGACTGTACTGTATCTTGCACAGGAAGGTGAAGGGTGAGGTAGTGCCACTGGGTGTCATGAATCCGGCTTACGAGGATGCCACAATGTAAGTATAGGATATTACCCAAGTACGAGGATGTTACCTCCCGAATATCATCCCGACTGCGTAGCAGGAGGGATGATATGAGGGTACGGTAACACCCGAGTACGCGGGTCAATATCCTACTTATCCCAGGTACATCTACGCATTTTAGGGATCAACACAACTGCATCCTGAATACTATTACTTGGAGTACCAAAAGGTAAAGATACCAAAAACAAGATGCTGCCTTTCTTTTCAATCCAGTCAAGGTTTGAGCGTGATGAAGACACGTTGCATTTGTAGTTGGACTAGAGAAGTATGTGTGTGTGCCTGCATTCGTGTGTGCATGCATGTGTGTATGCGTGTGTGTGTGAGTGTGTGTGTGTGTGTGTGTGGGTGTATGTGTGCATGCGTGTGTGCATGTATGTGTGTGTGTGTGTATGTGTGTGCATGTATGTGTGCATGCGTGTGTGCATGCATGTATGTGTGTGCATGTGTGTGTGCATGCGTGTGTGCATGCATGTATGTGTGTGCATGTGTGTGTGCATGCGTGTGTGCATGCATGTATGTGTGTACGTGCGTGTGTGCATACGTGTGTGCATGTTCAGTACCCACAAGAATGGAGTGGCCGCTAGCAACGGAGACGCGGTCAAGAGTGAAGATGATGAGGCAGATGCTGGCCCGGACACACTGGTGAACAAGGGTGCTTTGGAACAGTGAGTCATCACGTTGCCAGCATACACAGGCCCGTAGCAGCCCCATTTAGGTTGGTCCGGCAAGATCCGACTTTGATGCTCCCCTCCCCCCCCCCCCCCCCCATACTCATACATATGCCGGTACATGTACATGACTTTATCTTGCCCGTAAAAGAGGCCGTTACCCCGCCAAAACAAACAAACAAACATGTACATGCATGTAATCGTGACCATGTAGAGTGACATAGGGCGAGAAAAGGAAGAAGGACGTTCTGCATGAGTCAGGAAAAGGGCATCAGCATGTTGTGTCCGTCCAAACAGAACTTGTTGAAGCCTGTGAAGGCATAGCAACAGTATCTAAATGCATGTGATAAAAGAACCAAAATGTACCTTTGGAGGAGGAGAAAGTGTATTGCAATGGACTATCTTTGGTACAAACCCTATCTAGAAAGAATTGGAGGAAGAAAAGAATCCGAACACATTTCCGGAAGTACAGAGTAGGAACATTCACGGGCATGACTGTCCTCATGTAGCAGGGTCATCATGATTCCTGATGACATGTACAATGTACAATGTAGGTCTACTACCGGCACCAAGAGTCCATAACACTTGCCGGCACTACTATGTAATACCTCTATACTACTTATTGCACACATCATCATCATCATGGCCAACCACATCGGCACATCGCCCCTACTCCCCTTTGTCTTGTTGTCCAGTGTCATTTCAGTTGTCCTCTTCCCCTGATTATTAGTAGGGCTGTGTTTTTTAGTAAAAAATAAATAAATAAAATGGATGGACATCCTGAGCTGCTCGCATGGGTGAGCTCTCCCCCCCTTTTTTTTTTTTTTTTTTGGCCGAATATTGGTCCGGCAGCTGCCGGACCTGCCGGACCGCCTGCTACGGCCCTGATACACATACATAAACAAAGGCACAGACACAGACACACACACACAGACTGGCCCATCACTGCAGGACTGTATCATGTGTATAACTGGAGTACATACAACACTACCACATTGTACCACATTGTACCACATTGTACAGCTCCAATAACTTACTGTCGGCTATTGTGTAGGAATGCATGTGTACAGCACGATACATGTATGTGCAGCACCATACATGGTTTATTTTGCTGTTATTTGCGGCATGCCTCTTAGCTACTCCTGTAACCATTGCAGTTCTATGTAGCGATAGCATGGTGAATGCTGATTCACCAGACCCAGAATTACAAGTGAAAGTCTAAAATTAGGGCTGAAACAATTATACCGATAACTCGCATATCGATCGATAAGAGTGCAATCGATAAAAATCGTTAGTGTTCGAAACGAGTGCTAACAATTTTTTATGCATGCATATCAGTGACAGTATTCTAGCCCTTGGACTCCATCCGATAGTATAATACGAGTGCTATCATGTACTTTCAAGCACAGAAAAATTAATTTGTGGCTTTGAAAAAGATCGGGAGAGAAGATTTTGTCTTTTCGGTTCTTTTTTTAAAAGTCGGAGATGAGAGCAGTTTTCAAACGGTGATAACAAGATTCTTCGCTCTGAAAACAACATGAAATTCTCTAGTCCATGTTGATAAAACCAGCCAGATGTCTACAGATGTCAACAGTGCGATGCCACAAAATTCTAAAGAAGCATGAGCATCTTGGACTTTCTTCGTAAACTGGTGTTCGAGGTACACGAGTAGAGTCGACAAGAATCGATAAAACCAATATATCGATCGTTAATGATATGGTTGATCGTTAGGAGTTAATGAATGATCGTTTCAGCCCTATCTATAATTACTAGGGCTGAAACGATCAACCAATATCATTAACGATGGATAGCCGACCAGCTAGACAGGCAAACCCGCGGCAGAACAAAAACAACTAACCACATACACACTCACACAATATGGCGTCAACACTCAGCACCATTGAGAACTATAAAACCAAGAATAAAGACGCAGACGAGTCCTCGCATTCGACAACAAAGCGGCAGTGTACTGGAATAAGTGACAGTTGTCATGGTGATATCTCACCATCACAACGACTCGCACGGTGAGGAGCCCGTCACTGTGAAGCGGCAAGAGAGGACAGCCATTGGCGACGAGTGGCCCTTGCCTCTCGGAGAATGCCACCCGTCCTTCTACCAGTGCGTGACACCTCCTCACAGCACATCGTGTAGAAAGCACGAATCAGTATCACAGCATTCCCTGGCTGTAGCTAATCCGATTCTGGAATACAGACAAAGTCTGGATAAGACTGATCTACAGAGTAGGCAACGGCTACACAGCCGAGAGAGTAACCTGCTGTCATGCCTTTCTTTGCCCTGGTGTCCTGTCCGGCGCGCTCTTCTGTCAGATGTGATTGTCCTTTGCCACCTTCACCATACCACTTGCAGAATCCAAGCCATTCGCCAAAGTTGTTTAACGCCTTCTTCCACTCAGTACCGATCCGATCGTACACACATTCAGCAACAGTCGTCGCTAACTCCCAAACCATGGCGGTGCGGCCGAATTGTGATAATTATATTACCACTGGACAGAATGCAATGAACGATACCAGGTGATACCAACGAAAGTGAGTGCCTTTGAACCAAGAGTTTATCTACTCTTGTTTGAACATGTTTCAGAGTTCACAATCTTCGAAAGGATAATGAAGGAGGGTGGTGACATCCAAGCGGATGCGGGAAATGTGAAGCGTGAATGTTTCAACGCATTCGCGCTGAAAAACCCAGGTATTGCCCCGTAGAATAACCACACAAACATAAAGCTACCAAACCTAGAGAAGAACAAAAACTTTTTTAAGTCAATACTTAGAACAAAATGAAGGTTTTCGACCACGAGGTGCCGAAGGCCCGGGTCCTTCACCCAAAAAAATGACAACAACACGAGAAGAGGTGGCACTATATGGCCTGTCAATACTGTGACATCCCGTTATGGTGACTCATCCATAGGCTCTTCGTAGCTGATCACGTGCCACGCCGGTACTGGTGACGGGAAGCCGAACCTTTATGGTTACCATGGTTACTGCTGTTGCTGAGAATATAGTTCTTGCAGATGCTTGGGATCTGTGGGTTCTGTGGGTTCTGTGGGTTCTGTGGGTTCTGTGGGTTCTGGCTTGTGATGTTGTGTTTCCGCTGCATGCTCTTTTTGTGTTTCCGCTACATGCTCTTGTTGTGTGTGCTGCTGCTGTGGATGATGCATTGGTTGGTTCTGCTGCAGTGCATTCTCACAGCGACGCTGCACAGCTCGGGCTCGCTTGGGCTTCAGCTGATAATCGTCTCGTGGAGATAATACTAATAGGCGAGGAGACAAAAACCTTAGCTATTATTATTGGTTTTATCGATTCTTGTCGGCTCTACCTGTGTACCTCGAACACCAGTTTTTATGAAGAAATTCCACGATACCTTGGCTACGTTTGAAATTTTTTGGCTCTGCACTGTTGACATCTGTGGACATTTGGCTTGTTTTGTCAACATGCTAGAAAATTTCATGTTGTTTCTAGAACAAAGAATCTTGTCCTCACCATCTGGCAACTGCTCTTATCTCCGACCTCTCCCACAAATGAACCGAAAAGACAAAGTCTTCTCTCCCGATCTCTTTCAAAGCCATAAATCAATTTTACTTCGCTTGAAAGTACATGATTATACTCGTGTTCACTATCGGATGGAGTGCAAGGTCTAGAATACTGTCACTGATATGCATGCATAAAAAATCGTTAGCACTCGTTTTGAGCACTAACGGTTACCGATAGCACTCTTAAATCGATCGATATGCGAGTTATCGGTATAATTGTTTCAGCCCTAAATTAATTACTGTAATGTGGCGTATAAAATCAGATGCTTACGGCCGTATAAGCCGGGGTTCAAACCATGCTTCTATTCAAGTTATGCTTCTATTTAAAAACATGCTTCCACGTCAACATCATCAGTGTACAATGTGCAGTGCATACTGCCACGCATGTACTGTGCAAGTACTGTAAAAGCCATTATTCTAACGAGGCGCATATATAACGATTTACCAAAATTGACTAGTTTACGTGTACCAAAGGTAACGATTCTCACTCATTCTCAACGCTCAATACGACAGTATATGTATCGATTTCTGTATAACGATTTCTATTTTAACGACAGATTTCTCCTTGTTAACTCGTTAGAGTTAGCACTTCGTTATATATATGGCTTTTACAGTACTTGCACGTGTCTTTGCACAGAGCGGCTTCTATTCAAATCGTGCTTCAGTGTCATGGCGCACTTTGAAAAATCAGCTTCTATTCGAGTCATGCTTCTATGCAGGTCATGCTTCTATGCAGGTCATGCTTTTATGCAGGTCATGCTTTTATGCAGGTCATGCTTCTATGCAGGTCATGCTTCTATGCAGGTCATGCTTTTCTACGCGACACTACAGTATTATGTTTCATGTGTGTGTACTTCAAACATTGGTTGATAAGCAGTCGGATTGATGGAGCAATGCGTGTATCATTGCTAGACACACCATGTCCAAGAGTGCTTGTGTATATGGTAGAACATTCCATACATGAAAAAAACAGTCCATACACGGTAGAACATTCCATACATGGTATAACATTCCATACATGGTAGAACATTCCATACATGGAAAACATTCCATACATGGCAGAACATTCCATACACGGTAGAACATTCCGTACACGGTAGAACATTCCATACATGGAAAAACAGTCCATACATGGTAGACCATTCCATACATGGTAGAACATTCCATACATGGAAAAAACAGTCCATACATGGTAGAACATTCCATACATGGAAACATTCCATACATGGCAGAACATTCCATACACGGTAGAACATTCCATACATGGTAGAACATTCCATAAATGGAAAACAGTCCATACATGGTAGAATATTCCATACATGGAAAACAGTCCATACATGGTAGAACATTCCATACATGGAAAACAGTCCATACATGGTAGAACATTCCATATCTGCATGACCTGGCAGTAACCATGGTAACATCACACCTGTTGGTCGTTGTGTTCTCTGTTCTCGGTGCAGGGAAGACACATTCTCAGAGCGTCCTATTGACGTTGCGTCCCCTGATCGGAGGTAAGGATAGCAAGTGGCGAGTGTGTGCCTATGACTGCAACTCTTACCAGCTATTTGTTTCTGGTAACATTCTGCATCGCTGTGTCTCACCGGTAGAGCTCGAAGTGACTGTCGGAATAGAGTACAGTGTCACCTGGCTGTATGCAGTACATGTATGTAATTGTTACAAACCACAAAAGGCAGAAGAGAATAGAGACAGCCGGCTAGGTCATTGTTGTAACGCTGCGTTTCATGCACATAGCGAAGCTAAGGCAATCCTCAGACAACTGATAACCTGTACATCATCTGGGTCCAAATTTATACCCAGGCAGGTAGCTAAAACAGGGCGTGCAAAGTGAGTGAAAGCGCGAAAAATCACGAAAAAGCAGGTGGCATAGCGCGCAAAGGTGGCAAAAGCGCGACATTAGTGTGACATTTCAAGTGATACGTTAGTTAGGGAGACATGGTGCGGATGGTGTCGGTTATTACATGGGAGGTGAGAAAAGGAGGGAGAGAAGGGGGGTGACAGTCAAGTAACACGTTAGTTACAGTGACGGCGGGCAGGCAGGTAGGCCCTGGCCTGGGCCTGGTGGCATGCAGGTGACTAAGTGACGCCAGTGCCGTAGCGCGAGAGGTAGAACTTATTCTGGTGTCTATATTTTGATACTAATTCTGATTTTTTTGTTGAGGAGCGTGGCAGCCACGCTCCTCAACAAAAAATCAGAATTAGTATCAAAATATAGACACCAGAATAAGTTCTACCTCTCGCGCTACGGCACTGGCGTCACTTAGTCACCTGCATGCCGCCGCCGGCACCTGCCTGCCGCCACCAGGCCCAGGCCAGGGCCTACCTGCCTGCCCGCCGTCACTGTAACTAACGTGTTACTTGACTGTCACCCCCCCCCCCCCCTTCTCTCCCTCCTTTTCTCACCTCCCATGTAATAACCGACACCATCCGCACCATGTCTCCCTAACTAACGTATCACTTGAAATGTCACACTAATGTCGCGCTTTTGCCACCTTTGCGCGCTATGCCACCTGCTTTTTCGTGATTTTTCGCGCTTTGACTCACTTTGCGCGCCCTGTTTTAGCTACCTGCCTGGGTATAAATTTGGACCCAGATGATGTACAGGTTATCAGTTGTCTGAGGATTGCCTTAGCTTCGCTATGTGCATGAAACGCAGCGTTACAACAATGACCTAGCCGGCTGTCTATTCTCCGTTCTGCCTTTTGTGGTAATGCTCCATCCTTGTGGTGTTGAGCACTCTAAGCAATCTGGGGACTCTCGCTATTGTGTATGTAATTGTTAAAACAGAGAAGTTCCAGGCTGTCCAATAGAATGCTCGATACCGAAAGGCAGAGCTAGTTCAAACAATAATAGGATGAGAAAGTGTTTTAACTCTGAGTTTCACGCTTAGTGCGTGACGCTCGGAGTAAAACACTTTGTTCATCCTCTAATATTAGTGCTTGTATGTAAATTGTGAATCAAGTTAGTGCCGGTGTGTACGTGTTTTTTTATTTTTTTTATTTTTTATACGAAAGTCCACTATATTCCCGAATATGTGCGAGAAGTGGTGGCGGGGCCAGGCTGCTCTGCCGACCTCAAAGGTCTCGGCGTCTACGCAGACAAAGCGCGCCATAATGCAGTAAAACCATGTAGAGAGGAGGAAGAGGGGAAATGAATAATAGTGAGAAACAAGGACAATGGGTAGATGGTCGTGAGAGAAGCAGAGTGAAAGATAACGTCACATTGTGGTAGGGGGGGGGGGGGGAGGATGCTAGTGAGGCACTGGTCTAAACCGTTTCATAGGGCGTCGGTGGCTGCTTGCCAGTTCAGGTGCAGCAGATACTTGTTGCATTTTTATTTGAATGATTGGAGCTGGCTGGGTTGCGGCCGTGCTGGTAGAATGGTCGCTGGTAGGCTGTTCCACAAGGGAATAATGCAGTCTGGGTAGGAACCCTGGAGGCTGCTACGAATGCGCACGGGCAGCGTTGACTTGAGCTGGAGCGGGTGGCAGTGGGCAGTCTCCGTGGCTAACCTAGTGGATCGACCACCCACTGGGCGGGGATTGGCTGGAGGTGGGAGGATGGGCTTCAGGGGGCTTGTTGTTGGAAGGTAAGACAGCTTGAACGTGAACGAAAGCGCAGCAACCAGTCGGCGGTGTTTCAGGCTGGGGAGCCAGGCGCCTGGGCCAATCACCTTCAGTGCCTTGTGCTGGATTTTGTCCAGTCTGGATGTACCTGACCCCATCCACACCAGGCAGCAGTATTCCATTGTTGGCCGCACGAAGCCTTTGTAGATTGCCGTGCGGCCGCTGGAGTCCAACAGGGGCGCAACCTTTCTCAGGAAGTCAGTGTCTGCTCCAGCGCCGGGTGAGCCGGGTAATCCACCCGGTTGGGCGGCGCTTGCACCCGGTTGAAAAGATAGTACCGGGTCACCTGTGACCCGGTTGGTACTTTACACTTTCGAACTTTGAAAGGACTAACTACATGGCTTTTATGTGTCAGATACTTCTTCTTCTTTCGTAATTTTCTAATTCCTGTCCTCTCTTTTTCTAAATGCGGCTTATCCATTCGCCTTTATATCATTGGGCCTAGTTCCCGTTTATTGTCCGAATTAACCCTTTATTACCGGACTGCAGACTTTCGATCATATATGATCGAAAGTCTGCAGGCCAGTAATATCTTTGTAACTCGATCATTTCTTGTGCGAATTCAACAATCGAAAGGTCTATTTGGTAGCGGAAACTCCAAGCTATCCAATGCAACAATCGCCGAAGAGTTACGATGTCGGAGACCAGAGATATCGCGCGCCGTATTTTCACCTCGGCAAATTCAAATTTTTGATCGATCACTTCGCCATTTTTGGGGAAAATCCCTTTTCTTGTGCTCTTTGAGCGACTAAGCACGTGATATTGACGTAGTCCGCTGAAGTTTGAATCGCCTCGAACAATTTTGAGCGTTCTACGATGAAGGAGAGTGGAATGGCGTTGATGGGACGAATTTGCTTGCATATCAGGCTTGGAGACGACTTTGCTGTGTTACCGCGCTTGATTTGCGGCGACTGGATAATGGAGCTTGGTACCCTGGCGTTGCTCTTGCCAAGAGCTTTCCAACGAGCCCTAGATCGTGAAAATCAAGTGAAGGAGACCAAAGTTATGACCTGGTGAAGTTGGAAATTGTGCTGAAATTCGTAATCCTGGTGCATGCTGTGCAAGTAATCCGGTAATAAAGGGTTAAAATAAACCAACCAACCAGTTAAAGCATGTGACTCGGCTGGTGAGACAGCGCCAGGTACATGTGTACCCGGCTCCAACCCGGTTGAAATGGTTGCGCCAGGTACACGTGTACCCTGTAATCGAACTATGACTTTCTCTTGTATGACTCTGTCTTGTGTAGTTGACATTACTTCTTACCTCTTGTTGCCTGTCATGTGATTCATGTGCGTGATTCATCCGGTGGATGCGGCTTTCTTGTACGCATGCATGTATGCTGTGCAGCTGTTTGCGCTTGCTGTGGTACGCATGCATGCTCCAGTTCCTTTCGGATACACGCTGCTCTCAGCTCTTTTTACAGTAGTTCTGGTGTGTTCCGATGGCGATGGTTTTGTGAACAAAGTTCTCTCTCTTGTTGTACTGTCGTATGTATTAGCACAAACAATAACCTTCCAGTTAGTATAATTACTTGTCCAGACCTGTGTGGTGTTTTGGCCGTGGTATGCCTGAGACCGGTTGTGGGGGTAATTTTCTAACAGCGTGGTGCCGAAACCCGGGAATTGTTTGTGCGTAGACGTCAGTTTTAGTGTATGCCTCGTCGTCGTCGTACGAGACAGAGAGCGAGACAAGGAGAGGTTGAGGCCTTGCCTGTATCGGACAGTGAAGCAGTTGGCGTTGCTTCTGAACCTGAAGCCATGTCTGGCCTGAAGCTGGACGGCTTGATGAAGTCCTTCGGTGGGAAGGCAGGTGACAGCTTTGATGACTTTTGGTTGAAGTACTCTGTGCTGTCGGAGGTGAATGGTTGGGACACGGCTGATAAGCGCATGCAGAGACTGCCTCTGTTTTTGGAAGGAGATGCGCTGCTCGTGTTTAGTAGAATGGAGGCTGCGGATAAGAAGGACGAGGATAAGGTGTCCGCTTTGCTGCAAAAGTCGTTCGGCGTGACAGGAAGTGATGCGTACGAAAAATTTACGTCCCGCCGGTTCCTTTCTGATGAAAGTCCTGACGCGTACGTGTCTGATTTGCAGCGGCTGCTGGCTGCATCAGGTCACAAGCTGACAGGTGATGACGATTCTGTCGTTATTGAGCAGCTGCTGGCTGGTCTCCCTTTTGATTTTGCCAAGGAGATCCGCCTGTCAAGTGCTGGGAAAGACTTACGTGTGTCCGACTGTGTGGAGAAGTTGAGAGCACTGCGCAAGATTGTGTCAGCAAGGCCAGGTATTGCTGGTGCAGTGGTGTCTGGCCCTTCCGGTGGGAAGAAGTCCCATATTGTCTGTCATAAGTGTGGTGAACCTGGGCATATACGGAAACATTGCCCGGAAGGACGTGGCGGTGGCTACGGCGGTGGTGGCGGCGGTGGCTACGGCGGTGGTGGCGGCGGTGGCTACAGCAGCGGTGGCGGCGGCGGATATGGTGGTGGCCAGCAGAAGTCATCAGGGCCACGAAATGTTACATGTTTCTTCTGTGAGCAACCGGGTCATTATCAACAGGACTGTGAGCTCAAAAAGCAATGGCTCCGAGACCAGAAGAGAGGCAAAGGCGTGGCCGGAGCGGCTGTCTCCTAGCTACGGTAACTACCACGCGACCTGGTTTGCCTCGTGTGTTTGTAGACGTGGCTGTACCTGACAGGGATGTGTGGAGGCGCGTGCAAGCCATCATCGATACTGGCTCCTGTCGCACGCTCATTAGCGAAGCACTTGTTGACAGTTTGGGTGTCCCTGTTACTGAGAGTCTGGGCAAAGGAATTGTTGCCTTGGACGGAGAGCAGCTGACTACACGTGGCGTGGTGGAACTGCAGTTCAAGCGTGATGATGGTCCTGTGTCAATTCCTGAGTCAACTATGTCCGCCGTTGTGCTTCCTGACCTTAACGTTGTGTCGGCTGACGTGCTGATCGGCTCAGACTTCGTGACAATGTGTGGGGGTCTGCATATGGAATATGATGACGGAAGGCTAGCTGGTGTGGTGATCGGCCCGGCCCAGGAGAAGTCGGGTAAACGCGCACCTGACGTTGTCGGAGCTGTACCTACACCGACTAAGCTCCCTCGGCTTGTGCAAGTCACAGAGGACGCCGACACAGGCAATGTCGTGCTTACCACCAGTGATGGCACGGTGTGCTGGAACGCTGAAGAGCGACACTGGGAGATATCGTGGAAGTGGTCAAGCAAAAATGAGCCTGAGGGTTTCATTGGCTCCGGTGTGGCTCAGTATTCGCGGAGCGGTCTGTCGGAATCGCAAGAGAATACCTTCTGTGATGAAGTAGACGGATGGATTGAGAAGGGGTGGCTCGTACCTCATGATCCAGCGGTCCACGGAGAACCGGCTGCAGTACTTCCCCTGCTAGCAGTCAAACAAGAGCACAAGTTGACGACGCCTGTGAGACCGTGTTTGGACTACACTGCTTTGAACAAAGAGCTGGTATCCAACCCTGGTGCTGAAGCACCTGCGTGCCAAGAGAAGCTGCGGCAGTGGCGCGGTGCAGGAGATCCCGATTCATATGCTCTGATTGATATACGGAAGGCATGTTTGCAAGTCCGTGTGTGCCCTGACCTATGGCGCTACCAGGTGGTGAAGTGGAAAGGTCAGACGTATGTCCTAACAAGAATGGGCTTTGGTCTGTCAGTAGCACCTAAGCTGATGGATTTGATTGTTCGGTACTCAACTCGCCAGTTTCCGGCTGTCGACAACTATATCGACGATCTATATGTACCCAAGGAGCAGACGGATGCCGTCGTCAAGCAGCTGGCAGAGTATGGACTCCCGACAAAGCCGGCGGAAGACCCGGCGACCGCGCGCGTTCTTGGCCTGCAGTTGAGCAAGGATGACAGCGGTGAGGTCAAGTGGGCTAGGCGAGATGGGCCCCGAACCGCGTTGCCGGACGTGTTGACACGTCGTGCAGTGTACAAGTGGTGTGGAGCATTGGTGGGCCACTACCCAGTTGCGAGCTGGCTTCGAGTGCACTGTAGCTGGTTGAAGCGTCTAACTAGCCTTCTCGGCTTGAAGTATGACGATCCGTTGCCTGACCAGCTCAAGAAGTTTTGCATTGATTTAGCCCAGCGCCTCAGCAGCGATGACCCAGTCGGCGGTGTGTGGCAAGGTCCCGGAAGTGCAGAGGATCCATGCAAAGTCTGGTGCGATGCTTCTGATATCGCGTATGGCGCGGCCTTGGAGTTCAATGGCTGTATCATCGAGGATTGCAGTTGGCTGAGAAAGATGGACGACAAGCGCCACATCAACTTGTCTGAACTGGATGCAGCTGCTGAGGGACTCAACCTCGCAGTCCAGTGGGGAGCGCGGCGAATCCAGCTGATGACCGACTCCAAAACCGTTGCTAGTTGGATCCAACAGCTTCTGACCGACTCCAAGCGCGTGAAGACCAGTGGGTTGCATAGCGTGCTTATCCAACGTCGTCTGCAGGTTATCGAAGAGACCGTGGCACAATTGGGTCTGGAAGTGGAAGTCATCTGGGTTCCGACAGCTGACAACAAGGCCGACCGGCTAACTCGCGTTCCTCAGAAGTGGACGCACTATGCTAAGACCCTGCTGAAGGATGATGTAGCTGCCATGGCCCTGACGGTGATTGGACCTGTGACTTTGGAGCAAGTCAGTGTTGCGCAACAGCAGTGCGCTGATGTCCGTCAAGCCATTGCCCAAGTGGAGAAGGGGGAGCCTGTGACGGTGGAGTGTTACAAGAAGATCGGCGGACAGCTACTGGTTGACAAAGGCATGTTGTACCGGAGTGTGAAGCTGCCTGTGGAAGGTGGCGTTGCTGTGCCAGTGATACCAGAGTCGCTACAAGGTCAGCTTGTCAGTGCTGTGCACACCAACTCTGGTCATGCCAACTGGCAGACTATGCATGACATGCTGAGAGCTGAGTGCTATTTCCCGTCGATGTCGACAGCTTGCCAAGATTATGTGCGCCGATGCCAGGCCTGTGTCCGAGCAAGCACGAAGCGAGGTCCTGTTGGAGAGCCTGTTCGCCCGGACATCCCAGGAAAGCCTTGGAGTGAGATAGTCATTGACACCTTGGAGCTCGGTATCGATCGCTCAGGGCGGTATCACTGTGTGCTAGTCATTGTCGACGCTTTTACGAAGTGGGCAGATGCTATACCGCTACCTCGTCATGATGCCAAGTCAGTCGCTGAAGCTGTGACCAAGGTTTGCCTGCAGTTTGGCGCGCCTGAAGTCGTAAGGATGGATAACGGAACGGAGTTTGCGAATGCTGTTGTGAGTTCGCTGTTTCGCGTCTTTGGAACTAAGGTGCGCACTGGAGCAGCTTACCACCCGCAGTCACAGGGATCAGCAGAGCGGATGAACCGTACGCTCTTGACGATGATACGGAAGGTGCTTGACCGGTCATCTGATTGGAAGGACGACCTAGAAGTGCTGCTGTTTTACTACCGTACGCGGCCACACTCTGCCACCGGTATTAGCCCTATGGAAGCCATGTTTGGCTGGTTGCCACGTCATCTCATTGTGGAGAAGGATGCTGCGGCTGAGTCTCTAAGTGCGTGGGTGACCAAGCTTGCGAACAGGGCTAGCCAGATACGCGACTTGGTGGAAGAGGAGCTGTCACGGCCTGACGCATGCAGCCCCGAGGCCGAGAACCCGTACAGCCGTGGAGACCGTGTGATGATGCTACGCCCACAGCGCCAGCAGAAGAGGCTCCCGCCATACGAGGATGGATGGGTCGTCACTGAGACTGTGACCCCTGTCACCGTGAGAATTCAGAGAGATGCAGGAGGCTTGCTGCAAATGAAGACGGTCAACGTGTCACTTATCAAGCCTGATGTCTCGGACCCGACAGATGGTGTGAGTGCCGATGATACAACAGAAGACCAGCCAGTAGAGCCTGAGGAAGTAATGCGTCTTCGACCCCGTGATGGCCTGAATGCCCCGGCTAGGTTCCGCCAGTAATGCCAACTGGTGGGAACGTGTAATCGAACTATGACTTTCTCTTGTATGACTCTGTCTTGTGTAGTTGACATTACTTCTTACCTCTTGTTGCCTGTCATGTGATTCATGTGCGTGATTCATCCGGTGGATGCGGCTTTCTTGTACGCATGCATGTATGCTGTGCAGCTGTTTGCGCTTGCTGTGGTACGCATGCATGCTCCAGTTCCTTTCGGATACACGCTGCTCTCAGCTCTTTTTACAGTAGTTCTGGTGT
Source organism: Sycon ciliatum (assembly GCF_964019385.1). NCBI lineage: Eukaryota > Metazoa > Porifera > Calcarea > Leucosolenida > Sycettidae > Sycon > Sycon ciliatum. The sequence goes on along the minus strand of NC_088646.1, from coordinate 40,916,259 downwards.
GTTCCGATGGCGATGGTTTTGTGAACAAAGTTCTCTCTCTTGTTGTACTGTCGTATGTATTAGCACAAACAATAACCTTCCAGTTAGTATAATTACTTGTCCAGACCTGTGTGGTGTTTTGGCCGTGGTATGCCTGAGACCGGTTGTGGGGGTAATTTTCTAACAACCCGGCTGTCCTACAATCCCAGAGCAGACACTGGAAGTGTAGGCATTGGGCAGCCTTTGAGGCCACGGCCCGGAGGTGTGCTGCGTAGGACAGTTGCGAGTCGAATGCTATGCCCAGAAGTTTAAAGGGGAAGTCCGGTGAAAAATTTAAATTTCACAGTCCGTAGAGTTCGGGTCGCTGAGTCGAATGGTCTTTGTCCGAGGAGGCTGCGGCTTATGGTTCGTCAGATACGCCCAATCGAACATGTGCGAATTTGAGCGCACATCACCCAGATCCAGGTGATGACGTCACAGCGTGCAGCCAGGTAGCCACACCATCTAGTTGTGTACAAAAATGGCCATATTCGGAGCGCGTTCGATTGGGGAGCCGTTTGTCGCAGCTTCTTCGGACCAAGACCATTCGATTCAGTGTTACAAACACTACGTACCCTGTGATTTTCAGCTCGGTAAACCTGGAGGTTATACCGTATTATAGCCGTTTCCGAGTTGGACTTTTCCGTCAGCCTCTACGCGCTCTGCGCTGCGTGCATGCAGTGCGTGCAGTGTGTTATCTAGCTGTAGTGCAGTCAACAAACTCATCACAGACGGAACTACTCCCGCACTGCCGTTCTGGGGTAGTATGACTTGTACAAGACTTGAGTCACAACTGACACAAGACTCAGAAAACTAGTCAACACACGGACTTGTCATGTACACTCGTATCAGTCGTATTGTTCAGTCATGTATGATGTAGTCAGAGAACGTGCGTTTCTCCTTGCCGGTGCCGGTGGTTGTGCTTTGAGAAAGAAAATTTTAGTTTTCCGCACCCGCCTCATTATTTTCTGTTACAGCGATGAGTGCACAACCGTGACAAGTGACAAAACAGCGAACAGCTCCCGGACCTAGAACTTTCAGATTCCATAGCGTTGCGAGCGAAGAGTCGTGCCCGTGGTTCAAAGAGCCTGCACTGTTCTCCAATTGAGTAGTCCGAAATATTCCAAGTAAGTTAGTTCGCACCAAAACATCACCATGTGGCAGGCTACTGGAGTCTAAGCGAATCTAATCGGTATGGAACAACATTTAGAGCACTCGCATCACTCTTCTCCATTTTGGCGACCCTGCTCTCCAGCGATCTGATCAGCCTCGTCTGCAATAGCTGCTGCTTCTTCATCAGTCGGAAACTCAGTAGCGCTCACTCTTGACCGGCCCGCGTGGCCATTTCTTCAGCTGAATACCGAGGTTCTCAGCCCCAGACCGAACTCATGAAGGTCAGCCATGGCTGCATCCTCACTCTCACAAGGAGTTACAGGTCTTCGGGGTCGCTTGCACCAAACTATCTGTCGCCAAATCATTTGAAATAGCACTGACACTATTGCTTTCACGCACTCCTTTTGACCTAGCTGCACGCTATGACGTTGCAGAGGGTGTGGCGCGGCCGCATGACGTCATGGCGCAGCCCCCGAAACTCAGTTTTTCAAACGGAAATATCTCGAGAACGCTTTGTCGGAGACACGTGGGACCAACACCATTCGACTCAGCGCCCGAAACTCTACCGAACCTGAAATTTAAATTTTTCACCGGACTTCCCCTTTAATTTCCTTCTCTTCAGGAACAGTCACTCCATTGAAGAGCACTGGTGGGAACGCTGGGGGAGGCTTGCGGTGGTCGATGATGAGGGCCTGAGATTTGGATGGCTCGAAGGTGACCTTCCACTTGGAACCCCAGTTGGAGACGGCGTCCACTGCTTCCTGGAGTTGTGCTGCAGAGTCGGATATGCTGGCGGTGGCAGAGATGCACTGATACAGTGTCGTGTCATCTGCATACGTGGCAAGCTCAGCACTAGCAGGCAAGGTGTCCTCGCAGTCATTTACGTACAGGAAGAATAACGTTGGTCCAAGGATGCTACCTTGTGGTACCCCTGCTTGGATATGGTGCAGGGAGGACTCTTGGCCGCCCACAACAGCCTGCAGGCGCCGGTTGTGCAGGTAGCTTTCCAGCCATCCGAGAAGCGGGCCGTCTAGACCGTACACGGAAGCCTTATGCAGCAGGCCAGCATGGCTGACTTTATCAAAGGCGCCTGCTATGTCTATCGCCAAAACATGGGCGGCTCCTCCTAGGCCGGCTGCTCGGGACCATTCACAGTGGAGCTTGGTTAAGACGTCGGCTGTGCTCAGGCCCTTTCTGAACCCGAACTGTTTCGCAGAGATGACATTGTGGGACTCCACGAAATTGGTTATCTGACGATTGACAATTGTTTCCATCACTTTGGATATGATAGACAGCAGAGACACAGGTCTGTAGTGTTGAGGCAGGTTCTTGGATTTCTTCTTGTGAATGGGTGTGACTCTAGCTGTCTTCCAGGATGTCGGCATAACCATGCTGTAGAAGCTAAGTGAGAACAGTTTGGAGAGTGGCTTACTTAGGGGGTCGGCACACATCTTCAGAACTCGCGCGGGAATGCAATCCGGTCCAGTAGCTTTCGATGCATTTAGGCGCCGGAGTTCTCTCTTGACAGTGGCAGGGCGGAACCGAACCGTTGAGAGCTTTTCAGCCGTGCGTTGAGCAACGTGGGGGAAATCAGTCGCTGGTTGGTTGGCGGGGAAGTCGTCGGCGCCCAGGCTGCACTTTGAGGCGAAATACTGCCCAAAACACTCAGCTTTTTCGGCATTCGATACGCATTCCAAACCAGGCTGCGGCGTAAGAGTTGGGATGGACGTGTTTCTGCTGCTGCCACCTGCTTGCTTGATGGTAGACCACCACGAGCGGTCACTCAGGCTAGCTTTGGAGAGCTTAGTACGCAGGGTAGCCAGGCGGGCCACCTTGGCATGCTGGAGGATGTCATTACAACGTAGAGTGGCTGCTGAGGCTGTCTGCCGCGCTGCTGTTGACTTCTGCTGTCTGGCAGTAGCCCAAGCCCTCTCTTTTGCTTTTATGGCATCCGTGCACTCAGGGGTCCACCAAGCTGGATCCGTCGGCCGGGATGCGAGTTGCCGGGATGGGATGAAACGTGACATACCCTGGAGGATAACTTCGGTGATGTTGGCGCACGACTCATCAGCGCTGGTGGTGAAGGCAGTTGACCAGTCATAGGCTAGGAAAAAGTGACAGAGGCGGTTCCAGTCTGCTTGGTTGTACCGCCAGACAGTGCGTGTGGTTTTTGGTTCACGGAGCGCAGAGATAGGGAAGTCCATGGTGAGGACAGCGTGGTCAGAGGACCCCAGTGGGGCATGGCATTTCACCTGAACCGGTTCACTGAAGTCAGACATCACAAGGTCCAGGGTGTTGTCTCCACGTGTGGGGATGTTGACATGTTGCTCCAGGCCATGAACATAGCAGAGTTCCTCGGCTGCTTCTCCTGCCGAGGTAGTCTTGGTGCTCCCTAGCCATGCTGCATTGTGGACATTGAAGTCCCCTGCGAGGATAACATAGTCACCGTGGCTGCGGGCCTCATCTAGGTGGGTATCAAGGTATTCGATCAGCTCGGTGTCTGTCCCGGCTGTGGAGCCTGATCGGTAGAGTGCACAGATAACAATCTTGGACCGGCTAGCTGTTGATACAGATATCCATATCACTTCGTGGTGTTCCGTGCTGAACCGGTCCAGGTGCTGGAAGGCCATGTTTGATTTCACCCAGATGGCAACTCCGCCTCCATGAGCGTTTCTGTCATGTCGGATTGGGGGAGCGTATCCGGACAGACAGACCTCACTGTCAGTGACCTTTGCGGTTGAGAATTTTGTCTCCGTAACAGCGATGACATCAGGTGAGGAGCACTTTGCAACATGTGCAAGTTCACCAAGCTTTGACTTTAGGCCAAAAGCATTGGTGAGTAGGAGCCTGAGGAAGCGCTTCATTGGTGACCATGTAGGTCATGTTGTGGCGCAGATCCGTTTGATCTCTTCAGGTCTCCAGCCTCTGGTGGGGAGAGGTGGGAGTTTCTCCGTTTTTGGCCACCAGACAGTGGAGTGGAGATGATGTCTGCCGGTGGTGGTGGCGGCGGTGGTGGCGGCGGCGGCGGCGGGGAGGTGGTTGAGCCCTGCTGCTGTTTTTGCTGTTGCTGTTTAGTCAGAACACTGGCAGAGGTGCTGTTTCTGCTACTGTGGCAGCGACTGCTGGTGCTGCCCTCAGGGCTGGTTTCAGAGAACCTCCATGGCCTGCAGTATAGGGGTCTTGGCCAGAAGTTGGGCGCTGTAACTGTGGAGAATGAAGTGGCATCGATGGTCACTCTGGCGGAAGCACGCCCACTTTCTGACATACACTGCAGGTGTGGACAGGAATAGAGGCGCCCAGAAACTCACTCCTGGTTTTGATTAATTGCCTGAAGTGGCTCTCAGTGCTATCTGTGGCGATATTGCCCACGTACACTACGGCACGCTTGTTCTTGGGTGGTTCTGAGGAGACAAGCTTCCATGAGTCATCCTCGATAACATGGAAGATTGGCTTGCTGTTGGACTCTGTCACATCTGTCTGAGACTTGGACTCTGTCACATCTGTCTTGGGCTGTGACTCAGAACACTCTGCCTTTGCCAAGCCACCGCTTCCCTGGGCCTGGGGGCCGTGGGGCTTTCGTTCCGCGCTTGTGACGCCAGTACGTGATACGGTGCTGCTGGGTTCCATGTGAGCTGCAGCTTGCTTGGCGCTGCGTTTGCTGGCACGGGTACTACCGGTACTACTTTGCGTACGATGTACGTCTGCTTGAACTGGTGAGCTGTTTCTCGTCGTCTTCGACTGCATCCAGGCAATGGCGGAGTTTTTTGAAACAACTAACTCTTCCTTCAAATCTTTTACTTCCGCTGCCAGCTCACCAATTTTGCGTTTCATACGCGCTTCGCGATCAGCAGACTCGGTCGCGAACTTTGCCAGCGTTTGCATCACTGCAAGGAGACCCTGCTCAATCCCCGGGAGGGTGCAAAGCAGCTTCGCCACGGCCTCAGCAGAGAGCTCGCCCATGGCGAAGGGTTCCTGCCTGGCCCTACCTAACTATCTAGACTATCCTACACTATTTCTACTACTACTACTACCCACCTAGCTATCTCCAGTCCGGCCTGATGCCGGCTGGGATGTCCAAAAAAACGAAAAGCTACGAGCTTGAAAAACGCGTGCCACACTCGTAGCTGCTTTTGTGCCGGTGTGTACGTGTTTGTGCCGGTGTGTACGTGTTTGTGCCGGTGTGTACGTGTTTGTGCCATGCACTGTCGCTGTGTCTTACTCGCTGTGTCCTTGGTGGTGTTCAGTGGTGTTCAGTGGTGTTCAGTGGTGTTCAGTGGCGTTCAGTGGTGTTCAGTGGTGTTCAGTGGCGTTCAGTGGCGTTCAGTGGTGTTCAGTGGCGTTCAGTGGTGTTCAGTGGCGTTCAGTGGCATTCAGTGGCGTTCAGTGGCGTTCAGTGGCGTTGGTGTTGGTGTCAGGGGCGTCTGAAGGTATTCGACGTTGGTGCGGCCATGAATGGGTGGAGGGTGCGGGGGTCCTCGCGCGGGGAAATTGTAGGGAAATGGGGTCCAAATAGCCCATATTCCATTGCTTCAAAAATCCCAAGATGAAAGTATTCACTCATTGGTGCAGCTTTGGCCGCACTTGCCGCACCAGCTCCTACGCCCCTGAGTGTTCAGTGGTCACGTTGGTCACGGTTTCAGTGGTGTTGGTCACGGTTCAGTGGTCACGTTGGTCACGGTCCAGTGGTCACGTTGGTGTATGTGTATGTTCCATTCACTGTCATTGTCTTACTCACTGTGCCCATGTCCGCAGCAACAACACACCGAAAGCGTCCAACGGACAGCAGTCGTCGATGGGTGAGGTTTCCACGCTCAACGGCAATGCACAGCCATCCGGGGACGGCAAGGAGTACCCTGTACTCTTTCTCTAGCTCAGTGATCCCATGATTGTGCTGTAGACCTGGCGAGCAGCAGCAGCAGCAGCCTGACCGCTTATTACCACTAGCTACATACACTGCAACGCTATTACCTGTAGCCATGGTAACTGAGCGTAATGCCGGCACCATGCAATAGCGACACATTTTTCACTGTGCCTGTACGCATGCCTTCCACTTTCCTTGTCAGAGCCGGTGTGTGCGCGTGGAGTCTAATCAGCCGTTGCATGTGGTGTAGCTCGGGGAGGGGAGAGCATTCACTGCGTGTTATACACACGATGTGATGTCCGAACCCCGCTCCTTCTCACCCACTCCCTCGGCTCTGATTATTCACCAAACATCACGTGACATCACCATGACATCACCGTGACATCACCGTGACATCACCGTGACTAATGTGTTCCTTACAGTGTGTACATGCCAACACCACCATTTCATTTCTAGGGATCTCATTCTTATTCTTTTTTTCCCCTTTTTCTCTTCCTCCTAGTTCTAGTGCACCATGGCCAATATGAATGTGTCTGTGATTCCTGCTGTGAATAGGATGTTTCCACGATCACGTTCGCGACTAGCTAGTACATGCATGCAAATATCCCAGACTACAAAGATATGTGTGTGCATCATTTTTTTGCTCGGACTTTCGCATGACAGCCAGTATGTTGTGTTTCCGCCCCATTTTTCAATGTCTAGTTGCTTGTCCAATTGAGGACGGTGTCGCCTGGACAAGCAGTTGTTTGCCTCTCTCCCTATCACGCTTGCATTGCTTGGCCACTATTATCACCATGACTACCTCCAGCACAAGATTCATGCCACTATCACTGACTGCACACCATTACAATGCATTGTGCACTCATGCAATCTTTTCTTTACAAGAGTACGCATAATGTAGACCTATTTAGATCGGTACGTGTATCCAATGCTGCTACATGTACGTAATGATTATGTTGTGTGAACTAGAGAGTCGGTTTTTACTATTTTTTTTATTAGTTTTAGAAGTAGTTTCTGTCATTCAGATTTATATTTCCGAACTCTAAAGAGTTTTCTGATGGTATATTAGTCGTGACATTAGCTGCAGTATTCAAGCATTACCATGACAACAACACCCACTTCGGCTTGTAATGTTTGTGTAGCAACTTAGCAAGAAGGAACCAATGGCGTGCAGGGTTCTAGCCAGGTCAAAATAGTAGGGGAGGGGGGGGGGGGGCATGGGAAACAGTTACCCCGTAACCTATTTTTCCCTTTCCCATAGTCTTGCCACGCTAAATGCAACGTATGGCGAATCCCCGACTTCCCCTCTTTGCCTAGAACCCTGGTGTGTGTGATCCCAGGTGGCCTAATTGGCAGGGCACTGTGCCAGAAAGACAGGGGTGCTGGGTTCGATTTGCTGCTCGTGGATCCTTCTTTTGCCAAATTTGTGACTCTGTGTTCGATCTGAGGTTCACCAAGACTACTGACATGCTAAATGTCAAACTGTCTGTACTGGTAAGGGACATGGCAGCAGCAAGAAAGAGTCTAGGGTACACGGTTCTACGCCGCTCTGTTGCTTGGACAGTCTTCTGGAGCTGCATGTGCAGCATATTAGTGTGTGCATTCCGTGTGTGTGCGTGTAGCTAACATACTTTTTGAAGTATCACATACCCCATCCATGCCATGAGACCGATGTATGTTCTCCAGTTGTGTGGAGTAGTGGAGTAACCTGGAAATCATTGGCAAACCACTTCTCAGCTAACCAACTTATTTTAATAATTATGTGATTGGGCGTAGTTGATCATTTGAAGACGCATCATAACATGGAATCAAAACTCCTGCACGCTTCAGTTGTTTGATGAAGGTACCGGCTTGGCAAATCAGCAACGCATGCAATAATTATGATAATGATAATAATAGCATACTGAAGCTATAAACATGTAATTGGCAAAAAAACGTACACACACATACACACACACACACACCACACACACACTCTCTCTCTCTCTCTCTCTCTCTCTCTCTCACACACACACACACACACACACACACCTTTGACAGATCCCAGGGACTAGAATATAACGCTACCTGGGGTACGTCTAACACCAACGCTGTAACAGTATGATATTACGATAACGTGATGACATTGCTATGCTCATGAAGACAAGCGGTACAGCTACTGTGGCTGCACAGACATGACCAACCGGAGCAGAGCAGGACTGAGATGTAGGGACTTAGAGGGCGGACTACTGATAACATACATGAAGAGTAGAATGTGTGTCTACACTCTACACTGCTATACTCAGCTCAACTTTACAGTTCACCTCGGAATTTCCGTGCTGCGACAATACGCTCGGCATTCCTATCGCGCAAGACAACAAAGAACACACGCACACACATCATAAAGCGGCTCTCTAAAATGGGGCATAACGGTTATTCATTGCTCTCCTGCCATCAGGCTGTGCAGGGCAAGTCCTCTACAACCACACATACATTGTGATCCCAACTCTGGATACAGCGTCATGAACTGTGTGTGGTTATACCCACACGTGTAATAGAGCTGATGTGCCTATCAAATATGGTACAAGCCCCCCTCCCCCCCCCCCCCCCCCCCCCCCCCCCCTCCAACAAAAAACAAACAAAGGTGGCAATCTACACACTAGACTCATGTGAACATGTATGAATATGCAGACACCCAATGCCAGCAGTGAAGTCATACACTACAATCATGTACTTAGCCAATGCCAGCAGTGAAGTCATACACTACATGTACTTAGCCAATGCACGGAGCGTGTAAACTGTGATGCATGATACATGTACACGGTAGGCATGCATGTGCGCACGCGCGTGTGTGTGTGCATGTGTGCACGCATGTGTGGGTGTATGCGTGTGCGTGTGTGTGGGTGTACGCACGCGCGTGTGTGTGTGTGTGTGTGTTTGTGTGTGTGTATGTGCGTGTGTGCGCGTGTGTGTGTTTTACTATTATTCACAAACCCAACTCGTAAAATAAATAATTATGTGGACAAAAACAAACAGCTACTGAGTAGGGGCTGCACTGGGCAGCAGTGATGGCTTCAATGCCACAAGCACGCACTAGGAAAAAGTGTGTGTATGTGTGTGCGTGATTGGCGACTTACTCTTGTGTCATGCAGTGTTCCATCTCGTGGTGAACGTCCCAGCACTTCCACGGACAGTGGTACGTGTCCTTGACGCACTTCATGTACTCAATGTACTTGTGCGCACAGAAGTCACGGAAGGCGATCGGCACTCGCCACCGGGCCATCTCGTCCTGACTGACGTACATTTCTGCAGCACACACACACACACAGCACAGCATTAGGTTTTGCAGGCCAAGTTCCCTACAACGTACACACCTTGGTGCCAGCTTTGCATAAATGGTCGTGCACCCTGCAAGGTGACACATACCAGGGTTCTAGCCATGTCAATATAGTGTGTGTGTGGGGGGGGGGGGGGCAGGGGAAACAGTTACCCCGTAACCATGGAATACACATGAACATACACATGAACATACACATGAACATACACATGAACATACACATGAGGTCCACCGGGTTACAGTGATGTTTGACGTATACACTTTCAAAATGCATGCTGCAAACGGTTAGCTTCCGGGGTACAGGCGCACCCGTATCTGTGTATCTGTGTGTGTGTGTGTGTCTGCGAGGGAATGTGTGCGTGTGTGTGTGTGTGTGTGTGTGCGCGTGTGTGCGCGTGTGTGTATGTATATGCGTGTGCGCGTGTGTATGCGTACGTGTGTGTGTGTCCATGCATGCACGTGTTTGTGTGTGTGTGTGTGTATGCGTGTGTGTGTGTGTGTGTGTGTGTGTGTGTGTGTGTGTGTGTGTGTGTGTGTGTGTGTGTGTGTGTGTGTGTGTGTGTGTGTGTGTGTGTGTGTGTGTGTGTGTGTGTGTGTGTGTGTGTGTGTGTGTGTGTGTGTGTGTGTGTGTGTGTGTGTGTGTGTGTGTGTGTGTGTGTGTGTGTGTGTGTGTGTGTGTGTGTGTGTGTGTGTGTGTGTGTGTGTGTGTGTGTGTGTGTGTGTGTGTGTGTGTGTGTGTGTGTGTGTGTGTGTGTGTGTGTGTGTGTGTGTGTGTGTGTGTGTCTGCATCACTTACTCCTATGATCGTACACAGTACTGCCAGCTAATGTTCCATGCAACGCTGGATTGTAGTCATGGCCAGCCTCCTTGCGACCCTCCAGACCCAGTCTTCTTAGAACACCAAGTGACGTCTTATCGTTGTCCACTAGCATGTCGTGCTGCTTGTTCATATTGGTTTCGGGAATCTTGTCCCGGGCCATCCTGGTCGCGTCCATCTTGCCCGCCTCTCCAAAACAACACCACCACCACTACTGCAGGGGTTAACTAGCACAACGCGATCAGCTCGTTCGGGCGTCTCTCCTGCTTGCCCCCTTTTCCAGCAGAGGACAGTCTTTCCTCGTCTCTCGTCACAGTATCTTTCAACTGTAATGTGTTCATCAAGCCAGTTCAAGATCGATGATTTTGGCCAAGGCCTAGCCTACAAAAAGTCTTGACTCGAGCTGGTGTCACTCAGGCAGTCGTCACTGCACTAGCCGCAGCCGCGCTTCATGCGTAGTGCGATTTTCCCGTACCAAATACTTTAGCGCCGCCGCGTGGATTTGTTTCTTGTGACGTCAGCTGTTGCATGTGCGCGTGCTATGCTGTTGCATGTTGGAGTAAAAAAACTTCTTTGAACATTGATCTGATTCACTCAGTGATTGATTTTGCAATTTTAGAAATAAGGCGACGATCCTCTCGTTGCCTGAAATACTAGTACTTAGTAGTAGTAATACTGAATACTAGTACTAGTAGTAGTTGCTAATATGCCAGATGTAGAAGTTGACCCTCGTCGCCCCGATAGGGTTAGACGCTTCAAGCGCTCTGACTTGAACAGCCGCGTGGACCCGACCTCTGAATACATGAATTTCTTCGCCATGGCTTTGAGCATGATGGGACTTATGTTGAGGGTGAGTGTCTCGAATGTGCCAGGGAAGCAGGTAGCTGGTGGCCCACACTGCTGATTTCTGTGTGGAATGGTTGGGGATGACACTACTTGTTCAGTTTCTTGTGAAGCTTTTGAGGCACGTTGCAGAGCCGAGAATGCATTGTTATGAAATGTGGGATGATCATGAGGGGTGAAAATTTTACTCTTCCTGTACGAACTAGTGTCTGTAATGCTACATAATGTAATCATGCTCCCTGTGAGTACAATGCATGACTGATTGACTGGACAGCCTGGAAGTGGAACCTCTCTGGTTTACGTGACTGATTGTATTCTTCTTGATTTGAGTCAGTACATGTACGTGTACTGCTTTCTCTAGTCTGAAGTCGTTGTGAGACTGATGAAGCACAGTTACTTGACCACTGAGCAGCAGTGTAGCCACCAGGAAGTAGTAGAAAGGGAACGGTCTAAAAAATAGCCATTGTGATACAGTGTCATGTAGTTTGCATTACAGTAACTGATGCACAGTTTCAGTCTTTTAGACTTGGAGCCTGTGCAGGACACTGCTCAGGCTACTACAGTCCATTTCAAAACTATAGACGCGTAGGGTTTTCAAAATATTTCAAATTTGGCTGGAGCTTTTTGAGAATAGTTTTCGGAATATTGCTCAGGTCCGCTCCACAATTACTCTCATATAGTTTCTAAACGATTGGATAACAGACGCCCAATTTGGAAAACTTTATGCACAAAGTGATCACAGATTTTATGTGGTATAGATGCTGGCATAACGGTTTTTGCCTTGGTACGCGTCTATAGTTTTGAAATGGACTGTAGCATACATGTGTGCACTGTGTTCTGAGAGAGTTCTTTTGACGTTCTGGGCAGCAGATGCATTTGAACCCCAATGTGACATTACCGTAGCAGTGTCCGTACGGGACTTTCGTGCAGGTCCGCATCACATCTATTGCACTATTTACACACACTTGAAAGAAGGAATCGAAACGTTTCTGCTGTAACTCTGAGTTTCACGGGTTTTACCGGCCATCAGACAGCAACTTGATTACAATTTCCAGAAGGCGTGATTACTAGGCTACTAGGCTCGGCACCTAGGTGCATCGAGCACTCTCACGAACAACTACAACTCTCTCCGAGTAGAGCACTATTTATGTGATGGAATATGCCTGGACCAGGTTTTGTCTCAAACCATAACCAGAAAACAAGCTACTGCTACTCAGAGAGAGAGAGAAGGGGGGGGGGGGGGTGAAATTGAATCTTCTAGACTTCAAGTGACCCTCAATTCACACCGCACTACTAGCCAATTCTTTATTTTGTCAACAATACCCGGTAGTCCGTTATCAATGGCTGCTTGTGCTCTACTAGTACTGTCTGTAGACCGCTGTGTGTCTGTGTTTACTATTTTGTTGTGTGTACTGGTAGATGAAGTGGGCATCGTGGGCGTCCCTCTTCTGTTGCTGTATGGCATACGCTAACGCACGCTCTAGTGAGGATACCAAGCATGGCTTCAGTGGTTTCATGTAAGTAGTTACTTATCCTTAGCATTATGCTGCTGCTGCTGCTGGTGCTGCTGCTGCTGCTGCTGCTGCTGCTGCTGCCCCTTCTGCTGCTGCTGCCCCTTCTGCTGCTAAAAGGTGTTTTTTTGAACGCACAAAGCAATGATGATATTAATGCAAGGAGAGCAGAGAATTTAAAAGGTGAACAGCGAAATTGAATAAAAATGCCATTGCTGCTGCTACTGCTGCTGCTGCTCGTGTTGGTGGTGGTGGCGGTGGTGGTGCTGCTGTTGCTGTTGCCAGTGTAGCTGTGTGTGTGTATGTGTGTGTGTGTATATGTGGTGGTGTACACGCACAAGTGTGCATGTGCATGCTAGGACATACATGCGTGTGTTCACGTGTGGCTACTGGTCGAACATACTTTACCACTAATGTTGCTGAGAATCCATGCCACCCGAGTGTGCTTGTGCCTCTTTCTGTGTGCATTGGTACACATAGGGTAGGGTACATACAGGGTCCGCACAGCCCTTCCATACCTTAACATATGATGTGTGTTTTTGCTTCTCCTCTCGTTCGTTCCGCTTCAGGCTGGCATCATCTTCTATTCTAATGTCCTACATGAGTAATCCGGAGCCAATGCGATCATTATGGTAGCACCAGTGTCTGTGCAGTGCATGCATGCTAGGAACACTATATTTTGTTAATAAATTCCATGAAAAGAACTGAGAGCCGTGCTTTAGCTCCTTTCCCTTGACATTATCACGATACTTCCATGTCAACTCCTGTACATGACTGTACACGTAGTGCTGCGCATCAAACGATAGACTAGCCACCAGTTACCCAGCTTTGTTCATTGGTTCATTTTGCACAAAATAGCACGCAGATTGTATATTTTTGATTTTCAAACCTCAGCTTTAAAGAGTGTTAGATTCGGTTGCTTTCGGCAACCACCCGGTACCTGGTAATTTGCAAGTGTGTGTGTAACTGCTCCTGTAAGGATATGTAAAGCCTAAAGCCTGATTCATTCTTCATTTCGCGTACGGGAAACGCGTCGCATCGCGAAAAAGTTGATCTGAGCTCAACTAGTTCGCGTACGCGAAATGAAGTATGAATCGGCCTTAAAGGCATTGGGTGGCTGTATGGTACAAGTTTGGGAGACACGTATTGTACTGTAACAGTTATGGCATGCCGGTATACCAGCAGCACGGCTTTACACTTGCCAGTAGCTATGATCCATTGTGTAGCATGAAGAGTACATAGCCCCAAAGTGTGTGCAACTCTAGTCTACGGGGTCTGCTACAGCAGAACTTCACACCACCTGACAAACCTGTGCACACTTCTGGTATTTCAATAGTTTGCTTCCTGTGCATGATAGCTGCAAGTACATGCACACACGGTTGTAAGCAACCCTGCTTTGGGTACCACTCTCTGCTGGTCATTTTGAACTGTGTAACAGTTTAGCCAGTGTAACCTTTTGAACCATGTCACGTGATGTGATGCTCTGCCGTTGCAGCACTGGACAGAGATTGTACAAGGAGTTGCACATTCTTCGGAGTGGTGTATTCCTGGTAGCATCGAAGTCCTGAATGTTGGCTATGTAGGCAATTACCGGGTAAAAAGAAGCCTTGTGACCCTCTAGCTGGTGTGGGATAGCACACACAATTTCATTGTTTAGGGCTTATCATTGGCCCACACACCAGAATTGTCGCGTAATGCCGAAATAACTTTCCGGAATAATTAATAGCGCTGCGTAGTAGCACAAACTTCAGGCTCTTCAACAACAATATCATGGTTAGCTTTTTGTTTCCAAGGAAACGTTTTACGTAATACAGTCCGTATCGCCTATAAGGTTGGCGGCTATAGTAATATACCGGATATAGTGATCAATTTCTCAAATTCATTTTCATTTGCCATAACTAAGTATACACAGTTATCGCGTATAGTAATAATCGTCTATAGTAATATATCGCCTATAGTGATCAAATTCATATTTCAAAAGACCTTTTTTACACTATTATTGGATCGGTTATAGTGATTGATGTAAATCAAGCGATGTCAGAGGAGAACAGGGTGTTACTTCTTCGTTAAGAACTTGTCCAGTGAGTGTTGTTTGGTGAGTTTTGCTTGTACAAGTTGCCAAAATATGCCTCCATGATCATGAGGAAATCCTGATTTTGTGTGTCAGGAGCTACAGCCAGCTACATGACATTGTACATGTATGTAGTGCGTATGTGCATGGTGCGCTGAGTCGTTTGACACCCCACTCGCATACATTGCATGCAGTATCGGTCATAGTAATATATCGCTTATAGTGATAAAATGCTCAAAATCAAACACCAACGCTATAGGCGATACTGACTGTAATTAAATTAATAGCGTAAGTTATTCATAATTATATGGATACAGTATCTTATCAGTGATAAACTATAAAAATGCTTCTGAGACTCAGGGTGCAGATAAACAAAAACGTGATGTGCTCGAGAACATGGGGAGAAAACTGGTGCACTTCTCGTAAACCTATCGACACACTTGCACAGTTGAAAAATATAATAAGCTGCTTTTAATGTTATACTAGAATCGTTTTGGCAAGCAGTTGGGTTGCAATGAACGCTGTCAGGGGATGCTGTACTGTACAACAGAATGCATGTCACAGACATAAATAATGTTATTGATTGATTTTTAAGGCTGCAGAAGCCTATCGAGGGGCTCTCCTGTGTAAGGAAAGGGAGATGAGTTATGTACAGTGTGTACAGTGTGACATGGCTTTGTAGCACATTTACGTGCAGGTATTATAGTCGGTATTACAACCTGCTGCACAAGAATACACAATGTCTCTTGATATACAGCATAGAAAATAATTCATTGAAAACTGGATTTTTGCCTGATAATTTCGTCGATATTGCCGTCTATGATATTATGGAGTTGCAACTAAATCATTTCCCCTGTAGACTTGTTTTCACTGAATTGAACTTGTATCTCTTATAGTTAAAAAAGAAAAAGAAGAAAGCATGTAGTAAATATGTGATCTAGATGGCGTCCTTGATGGTGTCCTGCACTACTTCTTCAAAGCCCTGTTGCTGGCCAGTGTTCACATCTTCAAAAGCTTCCGGCTGGTCATAGTAATGACTGGCTTCAACATCGCTCTCGCTGAAGGACGCCGCGGTGCTCTCCTGCGTTGCCGTTCTGAGCAGTTTGGGCGGTGTGGTCTCGCTTACTAGACACTGCGCAATGTGTGCGTATTCCACGGTCTCGCTGTCTGTGCGATGGACTGCAGTGTTGTCACCATTGCTCGGAGTCGCTAGGTTCAGTACGGCGTAGCTGAGTTCTGCCTCCAAATCAGCCTAGAGCACAGGCAGAGTACAGCAGAGTAAACAATAATAATTATTTATTTTTAAACATACACATGTACACAGAGACTCTCAAAACAATGACAGCAGCGGCCAGTAACTTACACACTCTGGGTAGAGCACAGGTTTCCACGACTACTTGCAAGTACAATTTATGCGTTTCTAGTACTTTCACCACCACCGCCCCACTACTAAGAATCAGGGAGTAGGTATTTTACTACTCCCTCAGTGCTAGAATGCACCACACCAGTACGCATACATTTAAATCTGACACCCTGAGTACAGTACTTGGATACTCACCTTGGCTGGCATTCCTGTGTCGACCGGTGCTGGTGGGAAAGACGTGTCAGAAATGGATGACAATGTTGCTGTTGCTGGTACTGCTGCTACTGCTGCTACTGGAGGTATTGCTGCTGCTGCTGCTGCTGCTGGCGTTGTGTGTGGTGTGTCTGTTTCTAGCCGCCCGTCAAATGAATTACTAATAGATGGTCGGTAGGAAGCGACGACAAACGAGGGTGTCCGAGACCCCGTAAGGGCTAGCTCATTGTTCAGAACTTCATCCATTGGTGTGCGAGCGCTGTGTGGATTGTATGATGTCTGGTTAGTCACCATCAGGTGGTCAGATCTGCAGACAAGAGACAGCGATGACACCACCGTGTATCTGTAATGACATCATTGTATCTGTGTAATGACATTATCGTATATTGCCATGCGTATTCACTCACTTTTGGAGAATCCATCAAATACACAATGCTATGAATGAACAGGTGAATGCCTATCGACCCTGAAGTTAGTCACATGCACTGATGCTAGATGTAGAGGTTATGCGAATGATGTCATGGGGTCATGGGGTGAGTCAGCAGATGTCCTCAGTAGTGCATGCAGTGGATGACTTACGTCCATCCCGGCGTAGCCGTGTCACCAGGAACATTCACAAACGCTGCAAGTGCAACACAACAGAGAACACTGTCGCTGAGACATCGTCCTTACAACCACTGACCCAGCTTCCCCTCTCCCTGCAGCTCTTAATTAAGGTGGTCTGACTGGGCATCAAGGTGGCTGGCTGGGCACTCTGATCCCGGGTTGTAAATCCAGCTAGTCAGGTGGGCACTCTGATCCCTAGCTGGGGCATCAAGGTGGCTGGCTGGGCATCAAGGTGGCTGGCTGGGCATCAAGGTGGCTGGCTGGGCACTCTGATCCCTAGCTGGGGCATCAAGGCCAGTGCCGGCAGTGGCTAGCTGGGCGTTCAGCTTACTGCACTCTACAGTGCTTTGATAAATACAACGGCCATGCAGGATTCTCAGCGCCGGGTCCGGGCTGCATGGCTACCTTGCATTTGTGTCTGAACCCATGCAAAGCCTGTACCCGTACTGTGCACATGTCGCCTTTGCAGTACTGTACTGTACTGTATAGTCTTCACCCTAACACTACACACTACAGGCTACGCACTACACACTACACACTACAGGCTACACACTACACACTACACACTACACACTACACACTACAGGCTACGCACTGTGAGTAAAGTTGTGACCTTACATAAAGGTATCGGTGGGATACATATAGAGGTATCGGTGGGATACATATAGAGGTATCGGTGGGATACATTGTTTATTGTTTACTCGCAGACTGAGTAGTATACTGTGCAGCAGCGATGAACTGCATGGTCAATCTCATTGTCATGTCGCCTGTGCACACTTTCAGGACAAAATGGAGTCTTTCAAGTCACTTCCACTGCTGTACACATCTGAAAAACAAAACAAAACACTTGAAAACGGTGCAGTGCCCATATTGTGCTGCAGGTTTGCACACATCATGGTACACACTGTTTCTCACATTGTCACGGTGCAGCATCCTGTGCAAGTGGTCTGTGCATTCTCACGCATCATCTTACCTTTGTTGATGCTGTCCCTCCTGAGACGATATCTCCTCCACAACAGCAGACCGACGACCAGCACCAGAGCGAGTAGCAAGCCGCCGCCACCAGCAAACGAAATGATACCGACGGACATCTTGGATGATACGCTGTACGTTCCATCTTTGCCCCTGCCACCTGATGTGTCTGTCGGAGTCACGGTAGAGTGAGTAGACGAGCAGCAAGATAGAAAACAGGCATTGATCAATCTGTTGTTGCCGCCTATTGCACGCATGGAGAAATGAATCCTGGACTTTGCATTGAAGCTGTTTTCCAGAAGTCCCGTGTACTCTAACTAACTTGATAGGCCGTGACCTTGCCCAGACTGAGCCATAGGAATTTTCCCATGTCAGGTTATGTTGTTGTCACGGCAATTGATCAGCACGCTTACCGTCTCTCGGCCTCTCGGCTGGCATGGCAACAGTGACGTTCTTCGAGTAGCGGACGGTCTGGGGGTAGTGAACCACCAGTCGCACTTGATACACGGAGCTGGGCCGTAGGTTGTCAATGACGACGGGCTGGTTGGTGGTTTGAATGCGTCTGGCATTGTGCCAATCCCTTATAGAGGCAGAGGGCATTGCTCCACCAACGACATCACGGAACACTACCTCATGAAGCTGTATCGAGAATGGCTCCCAATGTGGCCCACACATAGGCCAGGCTACTTCAATGGATGAGTGCGTGAGCGCCTCGACAACAGGAGCCGGCACAGCATCTGTGAATTGGAATCGGCAGAGAATATACATGGTTATCATCAACGGAATTGGCGCAGAATATCTATGACATGGTTATCATCGACTGGTGTATACACTGCTGCAGCCTCATAGGTACGTACTGCAGGCACTCAACACTTGAATGCACCGGTGGTGAGAGAGAGAACTCGTGTAGTATTCTAACAGAGAATATGCAGTCACATGGCTTCATCACCATGGCCCCATAACACCAAAGGAAAGTCTACGCTATCGAAGCATGTGTGCGGAGGAGAATGCTGCTTCTCAGAATCCAAGTCACATGACAGCCAGTACCCCATAGCTCCCATAGCCCCCACCACTCCAGACACAGTCTCACACGTCACATGACAGGCAGTACCCCATAGCCCCCACCACTCCAGACACAGTCTACATCTCCGCATGGTGCATGATTGCCATGGCAATGTGCAACACGGTGCTATGAAGCCAGGAACCGATCAGGAAACACAGCATTCAGCACGTCAATGACTGATTGACCTACCACCAAGTACATGTACTAGCAATAGATAGGTTAGGTTTGCTTCTCTCGCTGTCACATGACCTGATCCATATGAATGATGACCTAACATATGCATTACAGTCGGCATACCTTCATGGTCAGTGTGAGCGGTGACTGGGATGCTATATATGGACATGTCTCCATCTTTCTGCAGTGCAGTTTGTATGACGTATGACGTGTCAGCGTGTAGGTGATTCAAGCACACGGGAGAGTATTTATCCACAACTTCAATTGACTTCCAGCTGTCGGAGAACGAGGGCTTATAGCGAATGATGTATGACTCCTGTTCCTGTGTGCTTGGCATGATGTCATTAGCTAGAATGGTGATGTCACCAGGTATTTTCCCCATGGCAACCTTCTCTTTTGTCGATGATACTAGAGTGTCTCGATCAGCGACGGTTAGCAGTATTGATTGTCGGGTTGTTTGTTGAACTACCGCTGACTCAGGTTGACTTGGGTCATCTACAGCAATGACAATCGTACATGTACATGATTGTATAGTTTTAACAGTTGCAGACCTTTGCCGCTTATAAATGCAGCAATCACCCGACCACGGTACACAAAACACTGCACTGCATGATCTCTTCACAAACAGATGATCTCTTCACGAAGGCTCAGATGTACCCACAGCAGTACACAAAACGTAGAACAAGGTCAAATCACCCACAGAACATATGCAATACTCCCCCCCCCCCCCCAACCCACCCCCTATAAAAATCACGGTTCATGGGAGACTTAGACACCACCAGCCTCAATAATCAAGGCGCAGATGCAGCTCCTAAAGCGCTACAGAGCACATGCAACACCCCACCCATGTAGCATACCACGGTCACTCAGAGTCATAATTCTTGACAGTTACAATGACGGCAAGAGTACATGAAAACCAGAGTGTGCAGCTCGGATGGGTTGCTGTCACGGCGGAATTCCGTGATTACATCATTTTGGTGATGTAGTGCGTACAAGCAGGATTCAAGCAGGTCTCTTTCTGCACAACTGCAGCTCAGTTGTACGCACTACGCCATTTCCCGCCTCAGATTTGCACCAAATATGATGTAATCACGGAATTCTGCGGTGACAGACACCCATAACAGAGAAGGCCCCAAGCTGCACACTCTGGTTTTCATATACTCTTGATTATGGTTACAATGGTTTCAATGGTTACACCTACCTCTATGTGGCATTGTAAAGAAGAGAGCTGATGATAAACTCTCTCCCGCTCTGTTGGTAGCTGACAGGTCAAATTGGTAGGTCTCAGTCTCCTTCAAACCCACCACCGGGAAGAACAGCATACCGGCTTCGATCTAGTAGTGTGCAGCCAGTATGCAGCAGGTATGCAGCAAGCAGGTAGCAGAAGGCATAAGAAACAAGAACTAATGGTTAGCCAACAAAGACTACATCCATGTGGTGCATGGGAGTCTATGAGGGGTGCATGCATGAGTGTGTGTGTGTGTGCGTGTGTGTGTGTGTGTGTGTGTGTGTGTGCGTGAGATGTCACTCCAAATAGCTGTATGGTGTAGACCAGGCTGAATAGTGACGGTCAATTCTTCAGCCTTGCAAGCTGTTGAATGGTGTAATCCCAGCACAAGTTGCTATGGCTTCTGCCGTAGCATTGCTATCATCGCCTCCGGCGATGGGCGTCAAAGGTCAAAGGTCAAAGGTGTGTGCGTGTGTGTGTGTATGTGTATGTGTGCGCGTGCGTGTATGAGTGTGTGTGTGTGAATACATCATGTCAAGAGTGCATACATTCCAGAATGAATGCAACACAGAGACATCATGATTGATGCACTGAACCCGCCCCCATCATTCAGCACAGCCATGGTAACCAAGGTAACGATGGTAGCCCTCAATAGCACTGTATGTATGGCTGTATTGTATTGTGTGGTATTTTCACTTGGGCAATCACAACAGACCCTTAAGACAACAATGCACTAGACATTCTATTTCCATTTCCATTTCCACTTGGCTGCTGCTGCTACTCAGCGGCCGGGCTTACCTTGGTCTGCTGAGTGGCAGTAGTATTAGCATTGTCATCAATCAGCTGATAAGCAAAGTTCCAATAGAGAATCTCGCTACCACCTGTATCTTCTGGCATCTGCCACATTAGACGTACCGACCCTAGGCCAGTCACGCGTGCACCTCGCCAGATAGGTGATGACGTCACTGCATACACACATACACATACACACATACACATGACCATGTACATACACACACACATACAGAAACATTCATCAGATAATGATCAGGTTCAGCTGTTCGATATCAAACGAGCAAGGGAGTGGGCACACACACATGCATACACACACACACACACACACACACACACACACACACACACACACACACACACACACACACACACACACACACATACACACATGACAGATGCATGTTGTCTCATAGTGACTGGATCTAACAGTGCAATCACGGCACAAGTTACAAGTTCACAACACTACAGTGAAAACCTACTGTAAGGATGATGATCTAAGCAGCAGTCGTGACACAAAAAAGCTGTGTGCACACACCACACATGTTTACCATGCATCTAGTCACTGAGTACACCACACATCTTTACCATGCATCTAGTCACACATACATGTACAATGACGTCACACATACATGTACAATGACGTCACACATACATGCACAATGACGTCACACATACATGTACAATGACGTCACACAAACCTGTACGATGACGTCACACATACATGTACGATGACGTCACACATACATGTACAATGACGTCACACATACATGTACAATGACGTCACACATACATGTGCAATGACGTCACAAGTCTAACAACAATATAAGCTGGCCCCTTACCTGTTGTCTTGGTAACTACGGGTATGATAGAGCTCGGTGCACCCATGCCACCTCGGTTGAATGCCTGCATGACTATCTGATACGTCATGCCCTTGCGCAGACCTGACACCTCACACCCGAAGTCTTCGGTCTTGCATACCTCTGTGAACATGTGTCCTTCCTCGCCAGACCGAGGTCGCTGGCGCATACGAACTACAAATTGTATTTCTGATGATTTCCCCTGGCTTTGCAGCACTGCTGGAATCTGGAGCAAATAGCACGTGGGAAAATCAAAGCTATCATTAATACATGTGTATTTTTTTATAATATCTCCCTCTTCCTCCCTATTGGGCATGAGCACATATGGACCTGCACTAAATGTACATGTACCGAAGTAGGCAGATTGTCTTCCCCAAACAGTCGCCCTGACAATTGATTGTCTACGAACAGTCAAGCAATCCCATGGCCTCCACTGTTCAAATGTGCCGAGGTACTCACATGCCACGTGACGTTGAATGATGTAAACATGATGTCATTGATAGTGATATTTACCGGGGCTGGAGGTGCTAGTGAAGAGAAAACAGACATGAACAGAAGAAATGCAAGTGAGAAGGCATGATGCGCCAGACCCGCCGGCTCTTCAGTAACAACATTGACAATCAGAATTAGCATGACATTCTGGGAGCCATCACTAACCCAAAATGTAGCAGTTTTGGCTGGACACTGCATGTTGGGGAGAGTAAATAATGCTGGCAACTGAAATCCGATCACAATGCAAAACCCCATCACAGTATTGAAACATTACGAAGTAGAGACGGCTAGAATCGGTGCTGCACTCCAGCACAAAAATCAGGGGTTGGATTTGAGTTTCCACTGTGACCACTGTAGCAATAAATAATATTGAGCCATGTGCAGTGTTGTGCACACCAAATGTAAGCTAGATTCCTTCATAACTTGGCATATGTAGGGTACTGGTTGACATAAATAAAAAAAGGAATAAAAAATCACCCGATAATCTTCTTCGGCACTTGCATTTCTACTTCCCTATTTTACAGTCATACTTCAGTAGCACGAATCCTGTAGCGGCCCTTACCATCAGGTAGAGTCTGTGTCTGTATGTAGTCACTGTCCGGGCTAGGGCCGGCTCTGTTCCGACTTCTCACCAAAAACCCGTAGCGTGTGTTCACATCCAGGTTGGAGATTACAGACACGAACCCTGATGATCCGGGCTTGAAGTGGATATTGGACCTGTTGTCCACTCGGTACAGAGAGCCACGTTCACCTGTGTCCTGCCCCACTGGCTGCTGCAGCATGTCACTGTGCACGTATATGGACACCTCATACAGGACATGCTCCGCGTTGCCATACCAACTCGGTGCATTCCAGGAGAGAGTAACGGCAGTCAGTCCAGTACGTGCTATTGTCAAGTCACGCGGCGGAGTTGGAGGTACTGAGAGAGAGAGAGAGAGAGAGAGAGAGAGAGAGAGAGAGAGAGAGAGAGAGAGAGAGAGAGAGAGAGAGAGAGAGAGAGAGAGAGAGAGAGAGAGAGAGAGAGAGAGATTCAGAACAGAATGGAAGAAAACAGCAGTATAGTGGGGGTTGGAAGCAATGTCATCATTATCATCTTCCCCGGCATGCTACTGCAATTTTCATGGTGAAATAGCAAGCAAGCCCGTGGCACAGGAATTTCAGGTGGTCTGGCCAAAATGGGATACATGATTGACGAAAAACCCGTTTTGCATGAATTGAGCAGGTCAACTTTTTCGAAATACTGTCCGGCCATGAACGGCCCAGTCAGACTGAGTGCTACAGCCCTGATAATGTGTCAGTCAAACACATGTCACTGTACACATGTACATGTACCAACACTTACCGATTACAACAATACTTTGATATCTCTCCCCGCCTCCGGCCACATTGCTAGCCCGGCACCGGTACACACCACTGTTGCTAAGCAACGGTGTACGAATGGTGAGTGTGCTGGTGATCATGTGATCATCGCTAGCGACGCTCGTCTCAACGCTGGCGTTCTCGCGCAGGGCCGCATTGCCGACGGCCGCGGCGGCACTATGGAAAGCTGGGTAGTCAGTCTGGTTCAGCGACCATGACACTGACGGTAGGGGATTTCCCTGTGCCGTGCAGCTGAGTACCAAGGTGTCCAGTCCGGACACGGGATGTTCCACCGGGGATCGCTGGAGACTTTGAACAATGGCCGGGTCTACAGTGCATAGCACACAAGATTGGACACAATGGACAGACATTCTTCATCCAAGCTACATACAATGGAAATTGCCTCTCCCTGTGTAGGTCATTGCCTCTTGCAATTTGTCATTTTGGACTTTTTCACCTACTGCCACGTCTGGCTGTCGCCCCCTCCTTCCATAGTGGCCTCTATTCCCTGGCCACGGGAAAGTGAAATAAATAAATAAAGCATTTGCACAAAACGACAGCGGAATACAGCCAATGGAAGTTGAAAACCTTTTGCACAAAACTACAGTTGAGATATGACCAGAACAGGAGAGATGGAGAGGGGGGGGGGGGGGGGTACAGCCGGTTTGCACTCAATGCAGAACATAGCCTGGCAGAACCGAGTCTTTTAAAACCAGTTCTGGCTAGATTTAGTCACTAAAATCACAATTGGAACATTCGCTATTTGGTAGAACACTTCGAAAAAGGAAACACTTTTGCTCCGAAACAACGTTTTGAAAATTTCCACGACTGTACATGTACTTTCAAGCCATTTATAATATTCGGTTTTTTTTAGATGTCGACTCTGTATGTTGGGTCATGTGAAGCCTTTTCAGGGTGCAATCACTGCAATGTTAAACCGGTCCGTTTCAAGTACATTATGGAGATGATTACGCCATCGTATTTACAGATGATGTAGTTACTTCACTTACACTGTACGGTGATGTTTGCCTCTTGTCTCTGCTGGCCGACAGCATTAGTAGCAAGACATGCGTACTGCCCGTCTGCACTTAGAGTGGCGTACTCCTCCCGCCACGTGGCTACAGTCGCCTGGCGGCCATGCTGCAGGTCGCCCGTGACAGCCTGGCTCTGATTGGCCAGCGTCCGTCCGGTAGTCAAGACTACAATCTGAACCCGCGGCGGTGGCACTCCGGTCGCACTGCACACCAGCTCAACTGGTTGTGAGATGCTTGTCCTGGTGATTGCTGGTACGGTCACAGAAGGACCACCTGTAGTACACCAAGCCACATGCCACACAACATCACACAACATCACACAACATCACACAACATCACACAACATCACACCACGGGATGGTTAAATTGAGTTGCATACTCTAGCATCACGGTCAACTAACGAGACCTGGATCATTATTCTTATTGCAGTTGACCCCACTCCACCCCTAACATGGAAAAAAACCCGCTCACATGCACCTCTGGTCACATTTGCTGCTAGCCCGCAGCAGCAATGACACCAGGAATACACCATTCGGCAACACGTTTCACACGGCAACACATGGCACGCAAGCTCCACTGCAGCCCTTTCATAAGACTGCTCCAGCACCAATGCAAGTGATCTCTTTGCTGCACAATTACATCTCTCAATCATGCTTTCGGCCATGCAGCAGCTATCATCCTCAGCAGCAGCAAAGAGACCACTTAGGCTGGTGCTGGTTCGGGGTTTTCAAGGTTTGGAACACACCAATAAAGTAATCCCACCTCCACCAAACGCCTTTATTGATAAACAGACCAAAAGCTGCTGGTTACCCCTTGGAATTTTTTTTCCACGGCCAAAGTTTATAATACCAGAAAAATAATAATATGTAGCGCAAAATAAAGAGAAGGAAAATAATAACCGGTCAAGCGCTAAATACAAACAGAAGAAAAAGAAATCATAAGCCAATACGCGCTAAACTGCGCTTAAATTATAATGAAGGGAGAAAAACTGGAATCCGCGGAAATTATAACATACAAAATGATACAGAGAAAAGGGGAAACAGACAGGTTGTCTACAGATGACACTCGGAGACAGCAAGTGTGGCAGAATATGCATGAGGGTCATACCTGCTCGACTTGTGGCGATGCCCACGAAGGCATGCCACGGCCGCCCCTTGGAATGCACCAGTTTACTGTTACGCAATACATTGCACATGACTGTGTAATGGCTACAGGGCAGTCTGTGCCGCGTCATGATCGAGAAACGATTGTGTACTGTATAATATAGTTGCCTCTACTCACGCGCCATAAGCAGTGGAATGGATTGGCTAGTGACTTCTTTGGTGAAGGTTTGATATAGACACGAGTAGTCACCTTCGTTCTCCTCATCAAAACTTGATATGGTGATCTGCACAGAGATAACACATAGAGGTCGTACATACCGTAGATACACATCATGGCAGTGCATTATAGTACAAATGCACTGTCTCATTGTGAAAACTAGAATCATCACCACCAGTTTAGTTTATGTATGTAATGAGAATTCATGTACGTTAGGAGTTCCTACTGCATTAAAGGCTTGGCTGAGTCTTTGCATGGAAACACATAATTATGAAGAGGAGAAGTTCAATTGGAATGAGTTTAAAATTTGAAGATTCATGCTGAAGCTATCATCAGCCAACTAGTAATGAGTGTCTTTGGGTGATGCACGGCGCTAAATGGTTGGTGGTGAAGATAAGAGTGGGTGTCACGCCACATGCAAAACGCTTAACGTGTGGACTTGCAATCCTCAGGGTGCGCGAGAATATATTTATCACCGACAGCTTGCAGTGCTGGATTACTTGTCTTTCAAGTCACACCCCGGGCTTGCATGGAAGGATAGACTATGCATGTGCTTTGCGTTGCTCACCCGAGTTAAATGCACATGTATTTCAAAAATACTAGCATTCCACCTACTGAATATTTACCATACGGCAACAGTAGCAACGCAAGCAAGCAGTATCAACAGTAGCTTTTGACACTCGGTATCCCACCAACTTTCTACGCATACATGTAATTATTATTCTTGTACCGGTCCTGAATGGGACTCACAACGGCAGAATTGACTGTGAGCATGTGTGTGCGATAGTGGGTCCGGCAAAACAAAATGAAAAAGATATTCTAGTACAAGTATTAAAGGGGAAGTATACCCTAAAATCAAATTTTCACCAGTTGTAGTCTTCTGGGTGCTGAGTCGAATGGTCTTGGTCCGAGGAAGCTGCGACGCTCCCTTCCTACTTGAATCCCAATCGAACTCGCGCACTTCCACCGAAACTGGGTGACTGCGCCCTACTAGATGGGGATTTGTATGCAAAATGTCACTAAAAGCGCCATTTCGTTCTTATAAAAGCACGGATGACCGCGATTGGTCCATATGTTGTAGTCTTTTGGACGCTGAGTCGACTGGTTTTGGTCCGAAAAGGCTGCGATGCAGCGTTCTTCCTTTATTCCCAATCGAACATGGTTGAACAAGCGGTCACGTGCTCCTGCGTACACCAGTCAGCTGGTCACCGTGCCTGCAGGGTACAACTTACTAGCCTGTTTGACCTTTTTTGGGTGCAGTCCTGTCACTCGAGTTGAACTCGAGTTGAACCTTGGTGTGAAAGTTGTCGCCTGCTGGCGCGGTGACCAGGTGATTTGGGCACCCAGGAGCACGTGACCACTTCTTCAACCATGTTCGATTGGGAATAAAGGAGGAACGCTGCATCGCAGCCTTTTCGGACCAAAACCAGTCGACTCAGCGTCCAAAAGACTACAACATATGGGCCAATCGCGGTCATCCGTGCTTTTATAAGAACGAAATGGCGCTTTTAGTGACATTTTGCATACAAATCCCCATCTCGTAGGGCGCAGTCACCCAGTTTCGGTGGAAGTGCGCGAGTTCGATTGGGATTCAAGTAGGAAGGGAGCGTCGCAGCTTCCTCGGACCAAGACCATTCGACTCAGCACCCAGAAGACTACAACTGGTGAAAATTTGATTTTAGGGTATACTTCCCCTTTAAAGGTCAAATTTCAGAAGTAACAGTTCATTTCCACACCCAGTGTATCATGGTGTATGGCGTATAGCTTACCTGGGTGACACCATGTTTGTGTATAGTTGTCATGGCACCGCGTACACTCTGCAGCCGCTTGGTCAGCGCAATGTGATTCTGCTGCAGTGTGATGGGCTGTGCGGGAGGTGCAGTCGCGTCTGTGCACGTGACATTGACCTGCTGGCCTCGCTGCACCACATTCCATGGCAGGTCGGGAGTCGGATACAGGGGACTTGGACCAACGGACGTGGTGATTTTGATCTGGCGTACCTCGTTCTTAGTCGCATGACATGGTTGTGGATTAATACAGCAGCATGCCAGCAGAATGGCAGCTAAGGTGGTGACTGAATACAGTGAATAGACATAGAAACAAGCAAACAGAATTCACGGTTCGCATTTGACTCGGCTGTAGGTCGAGTTTTCCGCACCCGTGGGGACACTACCACCATCCAGCTGTGGATCAAGGCGCAGATGCAGCTCCTAAAGTGGTGGGAGGTGAGTAGATCACACCCACCACAAAGTGGTCAAAGACCGAAAATCCCATTTGCTGCACCCATATGCTTCCCAACAAGCAAACCAGATTCAAATGGACCTGGTTCGAATACTCTAGACATCTCTTCCCTGTTGCACGTGTCGGAGAAGAGACCTTGTTTGCCAACATACCATAGCTTGAACAGGCCAATACTGAGATGATTCTGCAACTGCTGCCATGACATTACCTACAGAATATGCCTATAAGCCATTATCATAGTGTATTATTGCATGCAGCCCCGGTTCTGGTTTTGGATGTTTATCTGCTGCAGGAATTTTTCCAGTGCAATTATTCAAACTGGTGGCATCCTCATAAAACAGGTCTAATGAAGGTCCCTGGTTCCACTGGGTCAGTCGTGTTGGGGACTGTCACTGTCAGTTGCTCTTGGGACATTTCCCCGTAGATCATGGGATCATTTTGAAACAGAACGGTTCCAGGCTGTCCACGCAGCAAGCTACAGTACATTTAGAAAAGCGATCCCGTCAGCTTTTCTATTATTGTGTTCACATGGCAAGAAAAACGACACCGCTATGCTACGTAAGTTTCTACGTAAGGTGCTCGGTATTTCACTTAGGCTACGTAAGTCTCTACGTAAGGTGCTCGGTATTAGATCTACCAACGGGTGGTAGCCGCGTGCTGTGCACGTGCACGGCAGACATTGTGTTGCATGCTTGCAGTGCAGTCCGTGTTCGGATGTGCATGCGCGAGGAACTTCCTCCTTTGGAACTGCTTCTTGTATGAGCTGTTTCGGATATTTCGTCTCCTGGCCTGGCTTATTTCGTTTCGGCGCTGCTGAGACCTCCTTTCGCGGAATATTACTCAATGACAGGTGAGTTGACCAGTTTCCTTTGATTCATTTGCTTGTGTTGACTCTTTCATTTACGAAAAGTGTGCTGATTTTGGGCGGAATGCAATAAATAATGGAAAAGCTGACAGGATCTCTTTTCTAAATTTAGCTTTTTCCGCTGCCGAGGTCTCCTTTTACGGAATACTCGATGACAGGTGATCTCTGAGTTGACCGATTTCCTTCGATTCATTAATTTTGCTTATGCTCACCCTTTCATGTACGGAAACGTGTGCTGATTTTATTTGGATTTAGATCCATTTTTATCTCTTTGCCCTTGTCTACAGTGTGCGAAGAACGCGAGTTCACCTTCTTGATGGTAAGGCTTATGTTAGATGTGTTGTCGAAATTCTCACATTCATTGTACATGTACATTGGTATGTTACAAGTAAGGCACTGGTCATACTATCGTTGGCAGTTCCCGATCTGGAGGGAAAGGTTCAAGGACCCATTGACCGAGTTTGCAAAATAAATTCGCGTATCAGGGAAAATCTCCATTGTGGAGAGGTTCAGTAGACTTGTTTGTTTCATACGAAACAAGCCAATGGGTGCAGTCTCATCTCGTGAAGATATCGTACTTGTATGACTGGATTTGTTTACTCGAGTCTGGGCTGTTTGATTTATTATTTGTGAGTACCGCCGAGATTGCACTGCCCAAAATAAAGTTTCGTGCCGCCAAAAGCAAGAATTACGATCTGCAATCTGTTTGTAGTGCCTGGAAGAATGTGCTGTACATGTATCGTACTTTCTCTGATGTTGTTTCAGTTGCCCTCATGTTGCTAAAGAAGGGTTCAGTAGAGAGGTTCTGCAAAACGAAAATTCGAACGAAGTTTCGCGACAGTCCTTGCGAAAGTGTGTACGAATTTTTGCACAAACTTTGCGTTCTGCACATGTTCGTGGTTTGCGCGGGCCAAGTGCACGTACGCCATGACCCGATCTCACGAAAATGTGTACAACAGTTCATTTCGCGTTCTCTGCAAGTTTCGCGTCCAAAGTTGAGAAAGTTCGTGCGAAGTTTCGCACTTCATGACGTAGAACGAAAGTTTGTACGCATTTTCGTTTTGCAAAACCTCTCTAGTGACTCATTTGTTTCATACGAGACGAGTCAATGAGTTGTTGTGGCTTAAAATCTTTCGCTGTAGAAGAAATCTATTCGTATGTCTATTGGGATAATACTCATAAAAAGGACACACTTCAGGCTCATTACAAACATCTTGAAAGTTTTCGTCTTCACAAGTATACTTTCAAGCCTTCTCATCAGGTGAAATACAGGCAAGGGAAAAGGAACAGGAACAGTGGATTAAATACAGTAAGAAGGTGGTAAAACAGCGCAAAAAGAAAGAAAGAAAGAAAGAAGATAGCTAAAGTAAACAGCGAAAATTGCAATAATGACACAAAGGTGCAAATGCGAGAAAACTCAATAAGCGCGACATGTAGTGCGACAACAAGAGACAACCACTGGACATACATGTAACTAACGAGGTTTTGACGACCTACCTAACAGCCTAAGAAGAATAACAAGATCGGCAACGGCGGCGATGGCAGCGACTAAAGCACAGACAGAGGCAACGGCTAGGGTCCACTCGACTAGCCATGTGAAATCGGATGTGTCCACCGCACATGCTGATTGTTCTGATGTTAGTTCTGATAAGTATGAGTCGTCCATTGCTAGTCATTTGTTTGAGCATCCTGATTGTCGTGCTGTGTATTCGGATGATTGTTTTTCGATTGTGTCACGTGTACGCTGTGCTAGATTGCTGAATGTTTTGGAAGCTGTATACATCCACACAAGGAAACCCAACCTTTGCAAGCAGAAACAAATCAAATTCACACTTAGGCTGTTAGGTAGGTCGTCAAAACCTCGTTAGTTACATGTATGTCCAGTGGTTGTCTCTTGTTGTCGCACTACATGTCGCGCTTATTGAGTTTTCTCGCATTTGCACCTTTGTGTCATTATTGCAATTTTCGCTGTTTACTTTAGCTATCTTCTTTCTTTCTTTCTTTCTTTTTGCGCTGTTTTACCACCTTCTTACTGTATTTAATCCACTGTTCCTGTTCCTTTTCCCTTGCCTGTATTTCACCTGATGAGAAGGCTTGAAAGTATACTTGTGAAGACGAAAACTTTCAAGATGTTTGTAATGAGCCTGAAGTGTGTCCTTTTTATGAGTATTATCGCATTTTTGTCTCAGAGGAAACTGTTTATGTCTATTGGAGAAATAATTGTATTCACTGGTTATAAAATAGGTTAAGACAAACTCACAGAATAAATACCATCGGTCCCTTGGTGTTCGTCCTAAAGAGGTTCGACTGGATATCATTCATGCTCACCAAAAGATGTGTAAGATTTTATTATTATGTAGTGCCTTGTTATTTCTCAGTACCTCCAACCATAGCCTTGCCCCTTTTATCCTCAGGATCAGTGTAGTTGTTGGAACGAGGTGTCGGACTCGACAATGTATTTGTTCACATTTTAATACATGTTTATTGTTCCTCCTTTGCTGTGTTGTTTTAGAAAATCGTGGACTAACAGTTTGAAGTCATTGAACTACTTCCAAAAGTTGTATCGACATCAACAGGATTACGATTTCAGTGCAATATGATGCAGGATGACCTTATCACGATAACCCGTTATTATAAACCATTATACACACAGAATCAACAAAAACATCTGCGACACGCACCTGGTTACATTTCTCAAATTAATCTGATCGAGGGTGGGGAAATCTTAAATAAATGAAATTCTGCTACAGCAACATGCAGTCATGCACAGAATGACCTCCGTATAAAAAAAGTATAACCACGGTCCACCACTATTCACATGTTTCCTCGCAGCAGAACATGCTAGTGCCATTTTCTACAAGAAAAGGCTTGCACATCACTGCGTATAATACGGTATTGATATGATGTGAAGGCCATCATTTATTATTATTATTAAATTTTGAATAGATATAGGGCATTCCATTGATTGGTGACACTGACAGAAAAAAACAAAAGAAATTATAGCAATAAAAACTGCTTCATGGCAGTTTTCTAAAAAAAGTTATTGTGTTCTAGTCCATGGCCCCCGTCTAAAAAGTAAGAAATTAACGAAATGTGATAGCCGAAAATTAAAATTTCACACAAAACCTCACAATAATCACACACAGAATGAAAAGCTACATGTAGAAGACCTTTTCCCCTCGTGATCCTCTTTCCTATGCATGCATGACTGCATGTTGCCAATTGTTGGTGCAGTACAAGTTTCGTGTTGAAAGCAGCATTTCAAGTGTTGTGATTATTGTGAGGTTTTGTGTGAAATTTTAATTTTCGGCTATCACATTTCGTTAATTTCTTACTTTTTAGACGGGGGCCATGGACTAGAACACAATAACTTTTTTTAGAAAACTGCCATGAAGCAGTTTTTATTGCTATAATGTACTATGCTTATCACTTGAAGTATCAATCACGCTATAATGTAGTACGCTGCTGTGGTTCACACCTTTACTCGCACTTTGTGGGTATAAAGCAGCATTTGAGGAGAACCAGGTGTCAGGATGGAGTCTACACTACAGCGTGGTGTGCTCTCCTGTAGATATACAACCACCTGCCGTGAAACCACTCCTGACACTCCTGTGTATGGTCTGCACACGGCGTTTCAGCCGTCCTCAACTTTGGCTCAAGACATCGCTAGACATAGTTGCACCTCCTGTCGCTCCGCAAAAGCAAAAAAAACAAACAGTGAAATAGCCGTTCACGTTCCGCCGGACTCTCAGGGCCTCATGCCGCGTCCCGAAGACAGCACTCCTTCAAGTCGCCGTCCCGTTTGGGGACACATAGCCAACCGTT
Organism: Sycon ciliatum; assembly: GCF_964019385.1. Taxonomy (NCBI): domain Eukaryota; kingdom Metazoa; phylum Porifera; class Calcarea; order Leucosolenida; family Sycettidae; genus Sycon; species Sycon ciliatum. The sequence goes on along the minus strand of NC_088646.1, from coordinate 40,883,302 downwards.
GCAGTGGGCGAAGGAAGGAAGGAAAGCAGCATCCAGAATTATCTCATAATACTATTGCTTGATGATCGCCTCGTGCGTGAAACTCGGAGTTGAAACGAATTATTCATCCTCTCCTACATATTGTGATCATCGTCCCGTACCGTATGTAGTCTGTCTGTTCGCCAATCTTAGCGACTGGCTCAGGATTGCAGTAAGATTACGCGCACTGGATATTGTATACTCAGCATTTGCATTTCTCAAACTCACAGGTGTGGGGTTCAAAATTTGACGGCAGTGAAAGTGTGTCAACGTGGACAGGGCTAGGGGACAGAGTTACCGCTATCAATGCACGCCTACATGTAGCGCCTAAGTCAAGACTGTCTGACACAGCGTTATCCGCCATCATTCAAACACTCACCTGTTCTGCGGTGAAATGGCACGCTGGTACTCAGCAACATTGTTATCACCTCTCCACCTCTTCACACTGTCACACACTTCTTGCACTGGATGACAATCGCCCTCCTCCGCAATCGCTCTGTTTTCACTTGTTCGATCCTAATCGGTAGATTCCCATCGGTGTAGAGGAAGTACAATCTCTCTCACTCTCTCCAGGGTCTGTGCTAAGATCTTAGCGGTACTTTCAGCTTCGCTTTCAACTTCCGACCGCTAGGCTTGAGCAGCAACAAGACAGGACGCGTCGACGGAAGCGGTTGCAAGTCACAAAATGGTCGTTCTCTTCACAACTCAGCTATCACAATCGTTCTTGCCACTACAATGCACTGGGATATGGACTTGCGACCGGGATGCCGCTTCCACTGTTCCAGTGTGTCAGAGATGTACAGTTCTGACTGTAACTGGGGAGTATGAAGTACTACGGGTTATGTGTGCGAATAGCAGTGCTCTCAGTAATCCCAGTGCCAGCATATCACACAGCTACATAACCTGGATCATCGGCGGCGGGTGTGAAACTGACCAGGTCGTTGACCTGATGATACTCGTGGACCTACAATGATTATGTACTAGCACGCTAGCTCCATCGAGGTGTCCTTCTGTCTGACGAAAGGAACGAAGCGAAAGTGCAAGTATTAGTTACCAGTGATCATGGTGATCTCGACTGCTCCAGTTCCTGTCCTCTGTGGCCGTGACGTGCTTGTCGTAAGCTCCCCAGTTTTCACCCAGCCTGCTTCCCAGACTCCCTGTGAGTGGCACCAGTCCTGCTGTCTCATAGCACGCATAGTATAGTGTCTCAGGCACGGAAATGCGACTATGTAGCCGACAGTCGATGAAGAGCCTCATGAACTCGTCTGCTGACCTGTAACGTGCCTGCCTGTGTCCCTGGCTAGAATCGCAGTCACTGCACACATTGCACACCTGCTCAATCGTCATTGCTCGACCTGATTTAGTGATTGCTGATCTTTTCTTTGCTTGAGCGTGGAGAATGTACGTACAGTGATAATACGCCACGTCCCAACTTCCTAACGACCTTCAACTCCTCACTTACCCTGGGTCAGTCGTCTGCACCGCGCAACACGATCTAACACGGTCCGTGTGCACTCGACTGCTAAGTTACATTGGAAATACAGCGTGGCAATACAGTGCGTGGGAATCGTTCACACTCCTGTACATCCATGCGCGTACACGCAGAGCGCGCGTACACACACAGAAGATGGAAGTGAAACTAAAACTAAAGCATGCGCATGGACAATTCTGTCAAAAATAATTTTAAATTGAAAGAATGTATCGTCCTCAGCCTAACCTGTGTACCGGTAGCAGATCCAGAATTGTTCCACTACTTGTACAAACCACAATCCCCATTATGCATAACACACATCCACTTGTACACATACATGTACATGAGTTTGAGAGTATGATGGGTGCATGGGTGCATAGTAGTCTGATCTACACTGTTCATACATGTACGCTGAAGCGTGGCGAAGAGGGAGGAGTGACTGCCCCGACCCTGAGCTGAGGTCCGTCGGTTTCGTTGTCACCCCTGCCTTGCAGTGCACGACTAGTCGACTGTACGCCCTGTATCACCGTGTACTGATTAGACCAGAATGATGTTGTCCATGTGTATGTGTCTCTAGCCATGTACGGTCACGTGATATCCATTAACGTTAGCCACCAATGCATCTTCAAGCAGTTTAAAACGTTTGCAGAACAGAATCCTACTCTGTATTTCCAAGTTAGTTTTAGTCGTACTACAGCCTACATGTACTTCTCAGTTCTAACACTCACTCACTGCCTGCTACCACGTATCCCAGAGGCTTCAACTTTAGGATACAGAGCAACAGTATGGCACTATGGGTTTCTTCTCGTCGATCCCTCAACAACTCTCCTTAGTCTAGCAAGGAGAGTTATGCCAAAACCATTAATACATGCACGAATGTGAATGTTCTCTCCTACGACGTCATGAAGTGCTAAGCCAGGCTATCGGAGCCATGCACATGGACTTCAAAGGTCCATCACCGGCTTTGTACTAGCAAGGTGGAAAGAGAGATTGTGTAGCCTTGGACATGAATTAAGCAAGCTTGAACTGGAAGCTGTTATATTGAAGATAACATTGTCATACAAGTCATGCAGATACTGACTCCTGAGGTCTACAGTCGACTTCGCTAATAACGACTGCGGATATAACGACAATTCGCGAATAACGACAGAATTTCCATGCCCAGAGCAAAGTCCCATCCAACTGGAATACAATACAATGAGACTTCGGGTATAACGACACTTCGCGAATAAGGACACTTTTCTGATTCCCCGCCGAGTGTCGTTATAAGCGAAGTCTCATTGTACATGTACGTCATAGTACCTACTTTTATCACACCATGCTGTACCATGACATGATACAGCACTGATACATTATATCCAATATTCTTGAACTAACTTTACTTGAGTAACAATTAGAATACTGGGAATGGAGCATTAGTTTTGACGCTGCTAAGGACTTTGGACTTGATTCGTACGTACGATTGCAATGACCCATCCATCGTGTACCACACTGTGACAGTTCATGCTGATGGCAAAACGAGCCAGGTCCTGAATTCATTTGCACTGGGACCGGGACTGGAGCCAGTGGAGGATATATTCTTCTAACGACCTACGTATACTCAAGAATCTGTATTGTAGTGGCCTAGCAGACCTAGAAACAAGAGTCCATCATACATGTAGTTCCAATTACGTGTGATATGTTATTGGCTGCCATGGAGTTTGCCTATCCTTACAAAGGTCCAAACTCCCATGATGTACTGTATCTTGCTAGAACTCATAGTAATCATAGTCCCCATACCCCGCTCATCTGCATGTGGACCAATATTCGGCAATAAGTAAGTTGAACACGTACATGACATTGTGCACAAGTGTACCGTCATGGTTCACAACGGGACAGACACTGAACAGACTTTGTTATTTTACTTTTCTTGATAACTAGACCACGTTAAAAAAGGAGCTCCACCATGAGAGGGAGAGAGAGAGAGAACAAGTTTAATTCATAAAGACAAGGTACACTCACAGGCAGCAGAACGAGCAGTTGCGGTTTCGTAACTCCGAGTTTCACGAACTTAAGTTAATCGATAATCAGACGAAAATTGGCACTGACCCTGCACTGACCCTGCCCTGACCCTGCACTGACCCTGCACTGACCCTGCCCTGACCCTGCACTGACCCTGCACTGACCCTGCCCTGACCCTGCCCTGACCCTGCACTGACCCTGCACTGACCCTGCCCTGACCCTGCACTGAGCGTCCTGCTATGTACATGTACCATGAATGTGGCAAGCCCAGCATAAAATTACCATTTATAATATGATACATGTATGTAGCGCGATATAGAGTGTGTTCCGAAAGTGTTAGTTATCTGTGTATTTAAACTCGGATGTGACTGAGCCAGTAATAACATGTACAAAAGAGAACACACAGCAGTCGGTATTCGTTGTTGCCGCGGCGGGGGGGACTTAGCTTGTGCACATTTTCGCTGCGCTCACCTTCCCCTATTCGGTCCTACGTAACCATGAACCTTCCAAGTATTAGTTGGAAGGCTGTTGATTTGCGCACTGGAGATGTGTTAGAGCTAGGTCTCGGGTCGCTGAATGTCTCAGTAGCCTGTCAGTTGTGTGCCCTATTATCGCACTTTCTGACCGTTTACCATCTTGTTACAGTCGTGGATAGTTGCTGCATAACTCGTTCTCATGTGTTTCTTCTCTTTTTCACATTTATCTGTGTATTAAAGTCGAAGACACCACTGCAGCTGTACTTATGGTTGATAAATATGGTGGTAAAGACACACCTGGCAATATGGCGGTAAACACACGCCTGCCCACACACGCAACAATACACAGATAGTGATGTTCTTGTGGAATCAGGTGGCAAAGCTTGACAAAAGGTGTCATTTGGCCTAGCGTTAGCTGCAGAGAGAAAGGGTTATTAAAGACAAGGTAACTAGTAGTTTCAACTAGACCTTTCTATTCGTACCATCACTTTTCAAGTCGAATACAAAAAGAAGTCGCCAGCCGCACAACTGTCCTGCATAATAGCAACCGCACGAATGGACCACCCGACACTGACGATGATGAGAAGGCCTCGGCGATACTCCGTCGCCTGACATCGTCACCGGCCTGCCTAAGTGCAGTCTGCAAACATGGCACTCATTCTCACTTCGCTATTGAAGCGCGTGCGTGCAACAATTCTCACCTTGCTGTGCTGGAGGCAGTGTACATAATCATTGCCAAGCTGAAGCCTGAACTGTGTGTGCAAACGAAGTACA